>NC_132886.1:40890018-41077518 GCF_030463535.1 Salminus brasiliensis
GACAGGCACCACTTTGTGGATTCGAGAAAGATCTACGAGGCAAGAGTGCGGTGCGCTCCTGAATGGGGGCCTTATTTTCCCTTCCAGTTTCCAGGCCTTTCTGAGCATTTCACTCTGAGCAGCTGATCTTCCCCTGCCTCGAGCTTTATCTCCATGTCACCTTCAGACTGTAGGTGTGAGCGACTCGGTCACGGTGTTGACTCTGTAGGTGAGCGCTGTACACCCAGGTGATTAGGACTGGGACAAGCTGGAGGGAGGACGGACCATGAGAGGGGACACCAAGCGTACTCCCGGCCATATCTCGGATGGTGTCGTGGTTATAGAATCCCACCTCAGGTTAACGTTTGCTTTCGCAAGGCGTTCACCAGGTGTCCACCTCGCGACCTTTGCCTCAGTGGTGAAACACGCCCTGGCCTGTGGTGTTCACTGGGTTGTGGCGCTAAGGCAGATCTGCGCTCAGTCTGGCCAGCACTAGAAGCAAACACAGTACTTTCACGGTACTGACTGAAGTGCTTATGATATTTATAAACTTTTCACATCGATTTTGAAGTAATATATCACTTTTAATTGAAAATGTCTAAGGTTTAGTGTGCTAATTGGTGGATTTTTAACAGTACATAAGCACATACGAGTAAGCATGTCCATGTATATTCAACTCACATGATGATATATAATCTTAATGCTATATAATATGATCTTGACCTCTGTATCTTATTAAGCGACCCAAACAAACTGCTAGCCAGCACAACCCCTATGTGATTCATATAACAGTAAAAAAGCTGTAAAATAAATTGAACTGATATCCAGTTTGTGCCACAGAATTGAAATATGACAGAAAATCCGAAAACAAGCTGATTTTTATCTGATTTAAAGTAGTCAGAAAGGGACTATTTGTTTGGTGGTGCTCTACCCTTCCGCCGTCGCGGGGCAGTGCATTCCCAATCCCGCTCCATTCAGTCTTTCTCCACCGTATATTAAACGTTTTTAATCTCCAACGCCTCTTTTTAATCCCACAGCGGGTTCATTTCATCGCAGATTAGACAAATTAGGGGCGTTTGACGGTCTAAAAACAACCCAGACCTGCGCAGTGTGAGCGGGAATCAATGGAGCTGGATTGGGACACGTTGGGAGTGTTAGTCCAGCAGTGAAAGCGGCGCGGTGTCAGAGTTAAGACTCGTTTAAGAGCGAATCAGCGGGGTGTTCGGCCGGGGTTTGTGTGTTAGACCACATTTAAGAAGAAAACAGTGCAGTTTAATGTGTTTTTAGAGGTGCAGGCAGGCGAAACACTCAGCATGAGAATGTGACTGGAATCCGTGTAGCAACAGAGCGCGGAAGGGAGGGGAGGAGAGGGCTAGGAGTCAAAGTGTCGACTCCCCCCCCCCCCTTTTGCAGGCATGTGGGAATCGAGAGGCAAACTCTGAAGCTTCGGAATCGATTCCGCACCGTACCATTCGAGTAATTCGATATTTTCCTTGTTGGTGATCTCTGAAATGCACCATTTCACAACACACCAGTTGATACTGTAACTATTTGATTTAATTTTGCGCAAAATGTCAATTTTACATGATGTGTATGCAATTAAACAAAACGGATCATGATGAATCGTAGAGGAGTTGACAGAGGAATCGTGTACAGGTTAACTAGCATATGTATTTATATTATTATATTATTTGTATAGAACATCACTGGACGGTTTTACATGGGTTTATTATTTAACTAATTATAAATTACATTTGTAATTCATTCAACTTATATTTATCCATTCATTCATTCATTTAACTTGGTATCAGATTCTTCTTGGTCAGTGTTATGGTGGGATTCCTGCTTCTAGCAGCCGGAGACCACCCAATAATACCCCTTTGACAGGGTACCAAGCACGCCCAACGCCCAATCCCTCACACACTCAACATCAAGCCCCATCGCAGGATGGGTCAAATCCCATATCCCAAAACAATTACGAACGAACGAATCCATATTAACCAGTGTCACAAAGAATCACGAATCATTAATGAATCACACCAGATAACAAGTTAAGCTGTACGTCACATCATGTGAACTCGTGTGTCATCTAGATTTCTGACTTTCCCACCTCCCAACACCGCAGAATTCACAGAAACCTCGCAGAAATGTGGAATCGACTCTAGCACCCGATTCACATGAGAATCAGACTCGGAGTCGACTCCAGGAAAACGTCTGGAATCGAACAGCCCTAGCGGATGGATATGAGCAGGGACTACACCCAAGCGCTGCCGCCTCAGCCCGCCCGTCTCTCTCCCTCTCTCTCTCTTTCTTCCCCTCTCTTCCCACAGGAGAGAAAAAAAACACACACACACTAAAGCCGCCGCAGACAGACGAAACCTCGGTCCGGCACTCGACTTTGGTGGTTCGGCTGAGTCTCTAAACCTCGATCGGAGCCTCGCGTCGTCAACAAAACAACCAAAACCCGCACAGAAAAACCATGTCTTGGCAGAGCTACGTGGATAACCTGATGGCCGACGGCAGCTGCCAGGATTCCGCCATCGTCGGTTACACGGACGCCAAATACGTCTGGGCATCGTCGGAGGGTGGCACTTTCAGCGGCATAACGGTACGAATCCCCCTGCGATCTGACGCCCAGGCTGCTGCGTTCAGCCCCGGCCGTGTTCGGGCGCCGCATCCCTTTTCTGCTCCGCGCCGCTTTAGCGGGGGGACAAATCCATCCGCGGCGCTGCTTTAGCGTTAGCCGGCTAGCCCGGCTCAAATCACACGACAAAGGAATGCGTCGTTTTCCTTTGATTCCTGATGGAAATTAAACTGGTTAATGAAGCAATTTTAGCTGCAATGCGTGTGAAAGTGGCCGAAGCGTGGATGTGCTTTATTTGCGGTGCCACGACCAAGCAAAGGGGGCTCGTTGTGCTAAGCTAAGCTAGCTAAGCTATGCTAAGCTAAGCTAAACTAAGCTGGCCGTGTAGGCCCGGTTAGCGGCGGGGCCTCTTCAATTTCGGGCCGAAAATGAAATAAAACCGCGTTAGAACTTGAGCAAATGCGAATATGAGAGTTAAAGGTGAGCTTGGGCAGCAATTCCCCAGCAGAAGGGCTGTTTTTTTGTTTTTATGGGCGATAAAATGAGTTAAATGAGCAGGCTGGTGTGAAGCTAGCGCTGCCTTCATTGATATCCGATACAAAAAAAAGCGAAGCTAAGCTAAAGCTAAGCTGAGGGGTAAAACACACAGAAAACCACGTCTTTCGGACTTTATTCGCATTTTAGGTTGGAAAACGAGGCAGTAGGTCGTGGAGAAATGTGTGATTTATGCGTTTTTGTCTCCAGCACATGGTCAAGTTGTGCCTCTTCTCCTCTGGTTTATCGTGGAATCGTCTGGACACGCGTTTCTCCTGCTCGGCTTTATCAGGCTGGAGATAAGCTGGTTAGGCGTGGTGCCGGAGAACAGCCTCTCCTTCTACTCTCCCCGCTTTCTTTCCCCTCTTTCTTTCTCCTTCCTTTCTCTTCTCTTTTTTCTCCTCCTAGCAGGAAAGCACAGCACAGCCCGCCTCGGCTTTCAAAGATGGCGTCCTGTCTCCCATTTATTCCCCCTCCTCTTTCCCACCCTCCTCGCTCAGCACAGCAGCCAAACTTCACGTTTCTCGATGGGATCCCCGCTCATGGTGGTGGGCAAAGTTGCTGGTGTTCGCTCTGACCTCGCCTCCACGTTGCTGACGGTGTTTTCCCCCCTTTTCCCCCCTTTTTTACTTTTGTGCCCACTCTGGAGCTGAGCAGCTGCGGGCCTGGCCTGGGCTCGGCTCGGCTCTGCTGAGGCCGAGCTCATTCACCCCAGGTGGAAGGAGGAAATGGCTGTGCGGTGACACCCTGGGAGAGGAGTCCAGCCTGGGTCTCGGCCGAGGCTTTCTGCTGGTGTTTGTAGTTGAGAAGTTGCAGGGTTTTGGGAGAAGATCATATGAAGGCGTAGGATGGAGTTTTTAGTTTCTGCACTATTGAGGATTGTTGAGATGGCTTAAAAGTAGATGGGCAGACTTTATTGGGAACTTGTCTGCCCATCTACTTTGTAGACTGTCTACATTTATGGTTTTTGGTTTTTAACCGTAAAATAAAAATTAGACGTAGCCGAACATTAACAAAGCATGCAGGACTTTAAATCTGGAAATGGAAAACCTCCTTAAAATGAGCAGTAATTTTAGAAGTTGTTACCAACTGGACATCTCATTAGTTTAATTCCTGCTTATTTTTAAGAGTGTGAAATCTTTAATTAATAAATAAATACAGGATAGCAGTTTTTTGATAAAAAAAATCAAATCAAAATATCGCAAAAATATCGCCTTCCTATATCGTGAAGTGTTTTTAACATATTACTGCCAAACACTCCTCGTTGTCTGGATGCCAAGACCCAGCATTCTAGTCTGGGGCTAAATTGCAGTGTTGGTGGTGAATCACTTCTGGAAACTGTTAGTCTTGGGCTTATCCTCAATCTGGATTTGGGCAAGTGACTCAGTTTTTATTGGGTTGAACATGATTCACATTTTTATGGGTTTAGCTTGGGTCGCTTTGTTGGTAAAAAGCACAACATCCGACGTTTGAAGTGCTAAAGTTACAATATCAGAGCGATTCTGCCTGAGCAGTAAATGTAGGAACCGCAACCTTTCATTAAAATCAGCGAATGCCTTGAAAAATGGCATTTTTGTGAGGTACTGAAAGTTGAGTATGGGATAGTCTGCTGATTGGGTGTGTAGGTTCGAGGGAGGTGGGTATTAAATGTCCTGTTCTGAGCTGTCTTTCTTTTTCTTTTTGTCCCTTTTTGTATGTTGTTGAAATGATGACCAAGTGTTTGAAGTGTTCAAAGGTGGTGTAATCATTAATAATTGCTTCACTTAATGATCAGGGGGAACTTTTGAAGACCCTCAGCTCTTCTGTTGGATAGGCTTGACTGTGGGTTTGGGGTATCTGGCTGCTTTGTGAAATCCCCTCCAGCAGACCTTACCACCAATTCCCAGCAAGCTGAGGTGGTTCTTCTCCTTGCATATATTAAGACAAGGCCTTGGTTAGTGTAGCTTGTGAAGCACATCATACTACGTTCTCCCAAGCCTTGCCATAAGTCGCTCTGGGTAAGGGCGTCAGCCATGCGCTGCAAATGTAAATATTTAAATTCTGATCCATTAGAAGTTTATTGGAAAGGCCTCATAAACTCCATATACGTCACTGTTACCTGTTACATGTAGTGTGTGTCCACCGAAGTTCTAAGCTGTCTACTCCTGCCGCTCCCTAACTGTAGGCTGACGAAATCGATGTCATAGTGGGCAAAGACCGCGAGGCCTTCTTCACCAATGGGCTGACCCTAGGGAAAAAGAAATGCTCTGTGATCAGAGACAGCCTGCAGATCGATGGGGACTGGACTATGGACATCAGGACGAAGAGTCAAGGAGGGGAGCCGACATACAATGTTTCCGTAGGCAGAGCTGGCAAAGGTAACACTGTTTTGTCTGTTTGCAAATGAATGCAGTTAAACTTTACATATGTAAAACGAACAAGAACGTAATTGAATCCTGAAAGACCCCAGAGATGACTTGAAAGCCTGGACTGAGGGATCTTTCTTCTGTGACCCCCGCCTAGGGGTGGGCGAAGTGACGGATTTATTGTTAATGTGATAAATGACATGACAATGTGCTTTTTTTAAAGCCATGTGTGTGTTCTCAGTACTTTGGGAACACCTAGTTTGTTAAATGTTGAATAAATAATAATTGTGATCATAATTTCAAACGGCATTTTTAAAAAAGCTAATACTGAGGCTTTTGTCTACCAAACCAAATCAGAAAAGCTTCTTGTAAATGCCTTTGCTATTCCACTATTATTGCCTTCAATCTTCAATCAAACATTCTCTGGGGTCTTGTATGTATTGTAGTTTTTAATATTTCATTAAAGTAGTCCGTAGGTAAAACTGTGGACGTCTTGACGTTGCCTGCAATGTGGTAAATGTGATTGTATGCCTGCTCATATGTTATGATCTGCACAGGGAACTAGCCATACAGTATGCAAAACGGAAAGGATGACCGGCACCACTATTACAGCATGTCCCTCATCAATTCTTGCCATAAAGGTCATCCAGAATTGGCGATTCTCTCTTGATATTCAGGTCCTCCTCCTCCTCTCCCCCCCCCCCCCATTTTGCCATACATGCTAAAGTGTGTGCGTACTCTCATACAGTCTGCCTTTGTGGTCCTCGTTCTGCGTGTCGGTAGTAGTTACTGACGTGGAAAGGTAGGGTGTAAAACCAGCGGGTTCACGGCTGTCCTGTCCTTTTTCCCCCCTGTCCTGTGCTTCTTTTATTTATTCTTTAACCACCTTAATAACGAATGTCACTGCTGTGCATGTATGGGCCACCGTTTCTCAAAACCTCTTTCACTTTCCCAGGAATTAATACATTAATTTTTTACTGATTACTTAACCTTCCCTGTAAAACAACCTGGTGAATAATTGATTAGAGATTGATGTAATTAATTCACCAGTTGTCTGTGACTGCAGATGGCATTAACCCATATATGTCCAACACTTAAATTTGAAGTGGAGATGATGGATGCCAAAGAACCTGTTGCACCTTAATTGAGCATCTAACAGTTAAGAGTTATTTGAGAAAGTTGTATGACTTAATGCACAATCAAATGTGAAACCCCACTTTAAGTTCCTTCAGATTTGTGCTCTAGCCAGCTCAAAACACCTCCACCAAATTTAGATTACTTAATCACATTTCCTGTGTGGACATTAATGGGTTAATAGCCCTGATTAAAGAAGTAATTTAATCCAAACCTGTCACCCAAAACGTGATTTATGCGTTCGGCTACTCTAGATGGCCCCATGCTGTGCTAACGTGGCTACGATTCAGTTGTCTGCTCGTAGACAGCCCACAGGCATCCATAAAACGAGCCATAAATGGGATTAGCCGCTCTTAACCTAACGCCAGTTCAGATAGATGCCTTGAGGTGAACGTTCTGGAAGCCCTGGGCTTTTAATCTCGATTGATTCATATGCAGCAGCTCTACTTGAGCAGTTATCGTCTTGTTGCATCAAGCAAGACATGCGAAATAAGGGCCGTCACTCACTGTGGACTCGATTAGTAATTGATTACAGAATGAGGTGACGATTACTCAAGTTTGAGACTAAATTATTAAAAAAAAATAACGGGAAGCCTGAAAGCAGTTTATTGGCTTAAAAAAAGAGCTATAAAATAAATAGAAGTAAAATCAAACCGTCACGATCTACCTCTAGTAAGAATTTGTTTTCTTCAATTAAAATTTGACAAACAATAGCGCCCCCTAATGGAAAAGGTTGAGCTAGATGGTCACAAGATGTTTAAATGAATATAATATATAGTATAATTGTATAAAAAAAAATGATCTATTACTAAACAGTTTTAAAACGTATCCAAGGATGCAAATTCACAGATTTAGTTAAGTTTCTTAAAGAAGTGGATAAAAAAACAAATCAAAACCTTAAAATCTTAGACGTTTCAGATTTGGACCATAATTAAGTAATCATAGGCAAATAAGCGGCTGACCGTACGGCAGTGCAGTACTCTGCAGTTCAGATCAGCAGTGATGCACCAGGTTTCTTATTGTAAGAGCAGTAGAACTTAAATAAAGGTTAGTTGATGGGGTAATGGTGACCGCCCCAGTTAACAGGTGTTCAAGCCTCCTTAACCTCCTTCTGACCTTCGCTGCTCTTCTCTGCAGAGGTGGTTGGGTATTTTAGGAATGCTTCTTCCGCCCCGGAGTCAAATCTCCCATTCTTGCATCCTCTTCCCTGTGCTTTCGAACATCACGTCTCTGGTGCTCGGTCCTCAGGTCTCTCTTTCTGGGTTGCTTTGTTTGTAATGGAAAGGCATGGGCATGCAAACACACTGACTTTGCAGCTGCAAATGATTTTTTTCTTCTTCTGTTTTTTGATGATTTGTTTAATTTTCCTAACCAGCACCACTTCTGAACTCCGTCTCCTTCTCTCTCTCCTTTTCTCTCTCTTTCTTTCTTCTCTTCCAGTCTTGGTTCTTGTAATGGGCAAAGAAGGGGTCCATGGAGGCGGATTGAATAAGAAGGCATACTCAATGGCAAAGTACTTGAGGGATTCAGGGTTCTAATGTAATTAAAAGCTTGTTTAGTTTCAATTTGAGGGACAGAAAGAAGAGAGGTTTGCTGTTAAGCTTTCTCCTTCAAGCAGTTTAATGTCTTGGAAAAATTTAATAGCAATCGAGAGACGAATGGTGGTAAGATCCTATAATTGTCCCCCGTCTTATTGGGGGATAAAGACTTTTACTTTCTTTCTTTTCAAATTTTGTTCATTTGTCGTCTTTTTTTTTCTCACCTCCCCAAACCTCTCCCCCCCGCCCCTTTTATGTACTCCAGTATTGGTTTTAGTCATGGGAAAGGAAGGTACCCACGGAGGACAGCTCAACAAGAAAGCATTTAGCATGGCTGAGTACCTGAGGAAAGTTGGATACTGAAGCAGCCCTTAACCCATCCATCCACACACAGCAGCTCACTGTAACGCACCCCACCACCCTTTCCCCATTCCTTATTTTCTAATTGTCGCCTTGACAGCACTTCCAGATACAGTTAGTGGATGCATCGTTGTCTGTCCTGTCCCACCCTCCCTGATCCTAATCCTTTTTTTTTTCTTCTTTTTTTAATTAACCCTCCCTCTCTTCCTGCCTTCCACTCCACTCAGCCCTTTCCTTTGTGTTTATTCAGCATATTACCTGTCCCTTGTAGTGCCACAGAAAAACAAGCATGTTCATTTTTACGAAGGCTCAAAAGAAACACAGTACTGTACATCAGCGTTGAAGCCAGAGCATCATTTTAAAAACGACAACAACAACAAAAAATTGCCGGATTGGCTCCGTTTACCACCGAGTGAAGTCACTGTCCAGTTTTCCTGAGGCACCAAGTGGTCCATCTTTTAAGATCGATGCCTCTTCAAGTGCTTTGAGCCTTGCTGAGCTGTTTTTGTCTTCCTAGTGTACACAGCATGCCCAGGAAGGGGGGAAAAAGTGCATGCATATCTTTTTAGCATAATATCATTATAACCAACCCCCCCCACACACACACACCAGTCTCCAGCAACTAGAACACTATAACACTAACACCGAAGCCCTACACTCCCCACGCACCACCTTCCACTTCTTTTTCTTCTTCAAAATTGTTCGAAATTTCCAAATTGAGCTTGGTCGCTGGCTTCACACTTACTCTGACACTTCCCTTTTTAATCCCTCCCACAACCTGACCACCTTACCCATTTGTTTTCTTTTATTTTTTCTTTCTCTCAATACCCTACATCAGATGCTTTTGCTGTTGTACTTGGATGTGGTCTTGTAAGTCCTTGGTGTAATGTTGGATTTATTTTTTTTTTCCTCTCTTCGAGTGTGATGGCAGATCAGCATTTGCAATTTCTGGGTTTAAAAAGAAAAACGAAAACATGAAATCGCTTCTCCGGAGCACTTGCATCCTGGACTTTGTAAGGACATTCCACCGCTATTAAAGCTCAGCCACTTAAACCTGTTTTTTGCCAGCTCTAGTTTTCTTTTCTTTTTTTTGTTCTTTTCTTTTTTTTTTTTTTTTTTTTTTTTTTTTTTAAGCACTGCCCTCCCAATGTAACTCTCTGGTTATGTGTCCTTTTATTTTCTCCGATAGGACCAATGTTATGTTTTTGTTTTTGTTTTTCCTTTGCATCCTGGGGGATTAACAGAACTGCTACCAATTTATTGAAGGATGACTGCTAGATTCATCTGTTGCTGACTTTAGAACACTAAAAAATTCAACACTTCAGACACACAATGTTACACTAACTTCGTGATTAAACACTCTTATTAATGGCATCAATGTGTTGGGAGAGGGAAAGAGCAAAGATTTAATGGTAAACTACCTGAGTTTGTTTTTGTTTTTCTCATGAATGTCTTGAAATAGATGAAATGGCAGTCTTATTGTTAACGTTTTGGTCACTACAAAATTTCCTTAACACCCGTTGTTTGTTTTCCTTTCTTTTTTTTTTTTTTTTTCTTTTTTTTTTTTTTGACTCTTGTTAATCCGTAATGTTTTTTCAGGAACCGAAGTCGTCATTTGGAATTCATTACCTTGTGCTTTATTCGACTGCGATGTATCAACTGTCATAGCACGGTACAAATACTACATCATTAAATAGGCGAAGAGAAAAAAAAAAAAAGACACTGAAGTATACACTAAATTTTTTTTCTGGGTTATGGTGGTAATAGTTGGAAAAAGACCACTAGTCAGTTGTATTGTGGAAACTTAATCAAAAAAAAAGGAAAAAAAAAAAAAAACAGCTGTGTATCCTGTGCCATAATGTAGATCTGATCTGTTGCTACTGTGAGATGGATTTTAAACCGCTGCCTTGTAAGGAGTCAATTCTTGAATGGCACCTTCTTTGGGATATTTGGCATAAATTCAAACTCTCCAGGGCTTGTGGAATATGTACAGATTAAAGTTAAACATGTCAACAAAATCATGTTCATTTCGCTCCCTTCTTTCATACTCCTGACTATATTTGACCAGCCGATATATACAACTCAATTTGCGTGGAAAAATGCCATGAATTAACCACCTTGTTTACAGACAGATCAAATAAATCTATTCCAACCAGAACGAGCTGCATTTCTGTTCTTTTCTTCATCCTGAACTGTGCTGCGAGACGTCCCCGAGAGGAGTCATTTACTTGTTTATTCAAATAAGAACTTGGCCTAGAATTTCTTCACAGCGACGGTGATTCCGTTAGCGGCTGCTGTCTGACCGCGTCCCCAGAGTTACATCCGGACTCTTCTCAGAACTCTGGTAGAACAGTGTCTCAGGCATCAGGCAGCGTCTTCATCACCATTAGGTGAAGAACTTTCTGTGAGGAGCTTTTATTATTAGAGCGTCAGACGTCTGCTTCCCTTCACCTCCACTGTAGAACCACAGCTCTGACTGGGGGAGGTTATCTAGAACCGAGCGTTTCAAACTAAACCCTCCTACTCACTCTGAATGATTGCTGAGTTCTACAAAACACAGGTCAGCCAATGAGAGAGCAGAGCCTGTTTACATATATCTATAGGTCATGCTTGCAATGGATGTGTTTTGTGATATCCATTTACGCAGCCTACATCAGTTTAGCTCCGCCCACTGACACTGAATTATATTGGGTTGGGGGTTCGATACATGGGCTCGCCCCGGTGCCACTGTTCCCACTACAGTGGAGTTTCACACCAAACCCACTATGAGTTTGACTTTTAATTAATAACCCACCTTTAAGATTTCCTCTATAGCTTGGCGAAGTGATTTTATTTTATTTATTTATTTTTATTTAATTAATCACTGCTGGCTAAAAGCCAATCAG
This sequence comes from Salminus brasiliensis, assembly GCF_030463535.1. Classification (NCBI taxonomy): domain Eukaryota; kingdom Metazoa; phylum Chordata; class Actinopteri; order Characiformes; family Bryconidae; genus Salminus; species Salminus brasiliensis. The sequence continues at coordinate 40,901,378 of NC_132886.1, forward strand.
CTGCCCCCAGCCCTTCTGCAGATCTGGACATGTAGGTTTTCTTTGGGGACCTTTTTGTTTTGTGCCACACAACACCCGGTACATGGCTTATGTATCCCTCCACCACTGCACTGATATCCACTACAAACAGTTCTGAGTATTTAAGTTCCTCTGGATCGGACCATTTCACACTGAACTGAACACACAATGACCGAAACCGTGAAAGGTGTAGTAGTAGTTGAGACCGGTGGTCTAGGCTGTTTGACTGCAAGGGAAATTCCAGGATATTTTAAAATTCTTTGAACCTTTGCCTCGTGAGGTCATTCAGAGTGGGTTTGGTGCGAAACGCTGACGTCTAGGGAAGCTTGCAGAGTCAGGATTGTTCAGTGGTGGTAACTGGAGCCAGATGTCTGAACATGACTTTATTTTGAGGCGATCTATAACAAGCTGCTCACAAAGGCAGTTTCTACCGCCTTTATTAACATTCCACATCGAGCTCGGATGGCTTGCGTTGGTTCACCAGTGACTCGCTGCTTCCTTTCACCATCACTAAAGAAATTCCAATGAATCTCAAAAACCCAAAACTCGAAGCCAGAGCACTTCTCTGATGATGTATGACAACAGCAAAACGAACAGAGCACTCTTCAGGAGCGGTGCCTTGTGTAAAGGCCTTGTGTAATTGAGAAATGTTAGCATGTAAGGCCCACGGTTCCAGAGGAAGCCTCGCGGGCGTCGCAAGGGGAAACACTCGAGTGGTTTGTTCGTAGACTCTGGATAAGTTTCCTCTAGTGATGCTGCGGTTCTGATTTCTGTGGAAGCTGCTCTTAAGCTGGTTGGGGAGGGTTCAGTGGACTCCCAGCAGGGAGTAACTCGCTGGGGTAATCTGAAGGACTGCAGTCTGGGCTGTGGTTTAATGGCGGTCTGTGGTGGCAGGTGTGCTGCTGGATGCCCATCTCATCTTCATCTATGAATCTTTTTTGTGTGGCGTTTGTTTTACAGGTAAATATTGGACCGTTCTCAGCGCCGCTGCTGCTGCTTTTTATCATCTGTGGTGGAACCAGTTCTACCAGCTTTCACTTTTTCCCTCCTCCTGTAGAGGTTGAGCTCGAGGCATGAATGTACGGCGTGAAACCTTTCACAGGTGTGTTTGAAAACCTGAAGACCAAGCCAACAGAAACACTCCAGATTTACTTGGAGAGGAAAAGATCGGTTGCGTTAACCTTCGTTAACTCTTCCTGAACCTAAGAGAAAAGAGGTTGCTCCAGTTGTAATCGGCCATAACATAAAAACCACCTGCCTAATATTGTGTAAGGTCTCCCTCGTGCCACCAAACAAAACAGTCTAGACGTGTCGAGGCAGGAAGGCCTGTCCTGCTGTGGAATCGGCCACCAAGATCAACGTTAGCAGCAGATCCTTCCTTTAAGAAGTCCAGTAAGTTGAGAGGTGGTTGCGGCCTCCGTTTGCATCAATGAGCCTTGGACGGCCATGACCCCTTCACCGGCTCACTGGTTGTCCTTCTTTGGAGCACTTTCGGTAGGTACTGACCACTGCTAACCGGAACCCCCCCGCCCCCTCTCCACGACACCTGCCTGACGTTTTGTTATGGAGATGTTCCGACCCGGTCCACTAGTCTATTCTTACATGTTAAGTTCTCATTCATCTTATTTGTTTCCTCTATTGTAATCCCACCCTCTCAGCAGATGCGAGGACCCTGACTGCGCCGCGGTCGTAAGCAGTTTTCTCGCGCTTCTTTATCAGGGTGGTGCTCATTTGAATGCTGCATCATGCAAACCAGGAAAGCAGAATTAGAGCACCTGTTTCTCATCCAGGCTTTTTAAAGAATACAAATTTAATGTAAAAGGATTCTAATATTAGTGCCACAGTTATCTAGGGAAATACCGCCACCAAAGATGGGATGGTCAGCAGTTGGACTGGTTTATCGCGTGCAGTCCGTCAGGATTTGGACAACATTTGTGGTCTGCGTTTGAGTACGCAGGACATTTGAAATTGGAAAATAAAGGCAAACTGTGATTTCAGCTGTGGTGTCTGATACAGATGTGCAAATGTATGTGCACAGCTCGGTTAGTCTCTATAGAGAAGTACTGCCAGTAGAATATTGGGGCAGCTCTGGAGCAGAACAACACCATGGACCTATTGGCACTAATTACCCAGATGTGTATGTGTGTTGTGTGTGTGTGTGTGTGGGGGGGGGGGGGTCCTTTGATATTTGATATATATATATATATTCTTTCTTTTTTTTCCCTCTCTTCCACTGCTGCTGGCTAAAAGCCACTCATCTGACCCAGCCCTTCTGCAGGACGCGCCCTTCTGAAAAGGAAAACTAATGTCATGCTGAAAATTAGTAAAGCATTCCTTTCACGTCTGCGGTTTTAACACCCCGCTTGGCACTGCTCTAGCAATCAGCCATAACATTAAAACTGGGTGAGGTAAGTAACACTGATGATCTGGTTCCAGCTGCTCCTGTCAAGGGGTGGAGGGGTGGATACATTAGACAGGAAGTGAACAGTCAGTTTTTGAAGGTGAAGCTGTGATGTTTTACACGACTGGGTCAGAACATCTCCAAAACATCAGGCAGGTCTTGTTCAGGGGTGTTCCTGGTATGCAGCGGTCAGTACCTACCAAAAGTGGAAGGAAGGACAACTGGAGAACCAGCAACAGGGTCATTGGCACCTAAGGCCCAGTGATGCTCCCACCTCACAACTTACGGGACTTAAAGGATCTTGAAATGAAGAACATTTGAAATGTAACTATTTCATGTATAAATATGAAATCTAAAATGTTTGGTTGTGAAAATATGGAAAGACATACACAGATGTTACCTAGCGGCTGATTTCAGATGACGCTACGCCCACAGAAGAGCCGATAGATAAAAGTGTAGATCTGCCTTGACTCTGCTGGTCTGATTCCATGACTCATGAACTGTTCACTCAGTTGGCTTCATCACACCAGCTTCTGAACATGTTTCAGGCCCCCACACCTGCAGTGCTCGCAGGCCTCTCTCCAGCTCCTGCCTGCCCTATGCCAACGGGAAACCCACACCGGAAGCCCGCACAAACATCCGTGATGAGAAACTTCCCTCACGTCCTGCCTTTTGCATCTGGCCTACGTGGTTCTGGTGTCTGGTTTCCACATGTGTGTATGAATGGTCCTTTGTGACGCTGTACAGTAGCCAGTTACTACTGGAGTTAAATGAGATTGCATTCCTTTAGCTGGCTGTAAGAGCCGCATTGTCAGGACCGTGGCTTAACGCAATGCGGTTCCGCACTAGTGATGTCAGCTTGGAGGAATTTGACCGTTTCCTCAGGGCCTGCATAGCTGGACAAAAGGAATTTGCAGCGGTAGGGTTGGGTAAGCTCATGGTCTGTCTGATGAGATGTGATATGGTTGATCTTTAATACTGATATCATTAGAAGTCTTCTGACACACCTCTCAATCTCCAATCCTGTAGTACCTTGTATCAAACTTCCTTCTCCGAAATGAGAAGAGGTTCCAAGTCATGTTGGAGCATTTCTGTTGGTCATCATGAAATTCATGAATAATTCAAATAGTAGTCAGAAAAGTCTTCAATATAATCTTGTGAGAACAGTAAACTCTGATTCAGCCTCTGCTGGAATATTAGGACCTTCTGCTGTTCCACCGCATTGGAGGACCCCCACTATTAATCTAAACTGCTCACAGGCTCAGTGAGAAGGATCATTGTGATGAGAAACTGTTGTTTACGAGACGAAAAATGTAATTTCCACAGTGGTGTGCTTTTAACGGAGGAAGTAAAATCGGACCTTGTGTTCGATCCGCGCTCGGACGCATTTTACTATCGACAGACTGTAAAATGAACTGTAAATGTCAACAGAATCCGGTCCAGAAGTACGTCCAGAGACTCTCCGGATACAAAACACTTGTTAACGGCAGGATGACTCTTAGCATTCAGGAGTCAGGAGATCAAGGTAAATGTGCACATCTACAGCACACAAGGCAGTCACATTTTCTGCACCCAAGTGTAAACAACTATTTTGTCCCGTGCAGAAGTAACACAACTGCTAAATGATGAAGTAAACATTTTTTCTAACATCTGTTAGAAACGCACCTTGTCTGCAAAGACTTCCTAATTTTTTGTCCAGCAGCTCTTCCTTTCCTTCGCAAAGCTTTGATCAGGTGGGGAGAGTGGCGCTCGAGCTGCTGCATGAGCCTGGACCTTAGCGGGACAGCGGCGAAGCGTGCAAACTCTGCCTCCACCTACAAACATTTACAAATATAAAAAAAAATTATAGATTCATAAAAATATGAATGTAATTACACAGTAAATCATTTTTCGTGGTATTTGTACTCGCGAGAGATTACATAAACAGGTAGTCTGCGCTCCCGGACAACTTTTACCAAATATTATTCTTCCCCAAAGTGATCAATCATTCTAATGGAAGCTAATGGTCATTTTTTCCTGGTCTTTCCATGACTTTCTGACTCAGTTGCAATGCCCACCACATGTGACCAGACTTTGCACAAATCTACCACAATTATTTTATTTATTTTTTCTTTTTTAACCCACTGCTTATTACTTGTGTGGGTACGTTGGCCATCATGATGACCATTTCTCATATTTTAACTGCTAAACAATGTCAATTCGGTGTATTCTGTAACAATGATAAATAAATACCTAAATTTGACAGGGTGCAACAGAGGTGATTTACTAAAACTTCAGGTGAAACGTTTCTAATCAATAAACTGTGAGATGGCAATTATACGTACCAGTACTAAAAAGCCAAGAACAAACAGCAGACCATCACGCCTTCCAGCTCAGAGACGTTCTTACAGAGACGTCCTGTAAAAACACAGTCAGAGAACCTGATCAGAAAACAGTCAGAACTGGAATAACTATAGAACCTTTGTAAAAAGCTTTGTCGGTTTGGTCACTCCGACTTGACCAGGTTATATCACTGCTATGATGCAAAGCCTTGTAACTCCGGGTCTGCTTTTTTTCTCCACTTCTCACCATCATTTTAATCTGGCTGCTTTTTTCCCCATCGTATCAAAAATGACTTGAAATGCTTCAAAGTATCTTGAAATAAAATATTTTACACTGAAAGTTGATGATGAAAAAGGTTTGGTTTTTTTGGAGATATGAGGTTTTTGCATGACAGTAACCATATGCATTCATTATCAGACTGGTAAAACAAAATCTGACGTCTAATAATATTTTTAATAGTTTTTTAATATATTTTTTATGAAATATAAAAATGCTACCTAGCTACATCGGCTGGCTAACGAGTAACATGCTAGCTACATCGGCTGGCTAACGAGTAGCATGCTAGCTACATCGGCTGGCTAACGAGTAACATGCTAGCTAGCTACATCGGCTGGCTAACGAGTAGCATGCTAGCTACATCGGCTGGCTAACGAGTAGCATGCTAGCTACATCGGCTGGCTAACGAGTAGCATGCTAGCTACATCGGCTGGCTAACGAGTAGCATGCTAGCTACATCGGCTGGCTAACGAGTAGCATGCTAGCTACATCGGGTGGCTAACGAGTAGCATGCTAGCTACATCGGCTGGCTAACGAGTAGCATGCTAGCTACATCGGGTGGCTAACGAGTAGCATGCTAGCTACATCGGCTGGCTAACGAGTAGCATGCTAGCTACATCGGCTGGCTAACGAGTAGCATGCTAGCTACAGCGGCTGGCTAACGAGTAGCATGCTAGCTACATCGGCTGGCTAACGAGTAGCATGCTAGCTACAGCGGCTGGCTAACGAGTAGCATGCTAGCTACATCGGCTGGCTAACGAGTAGCATGCTAGCTACAGCGGCTGGCTAACGCATTAGCGGCTGGCTCCTTCTATGAGATGACGTCAGAGGGCAGAGGCTGTGTCACGACTCCGGCTCAGCCTCAGCGCTAGCTGCTTGGCTAGCTAGCTAGCATACTTGGCAATTCACACAACACACGAAATATAAAGAAAAATAACTAAAAATTAAACTGTAATAAAATAACATGATGCGACCGAATTAATCTTCATTACTTTAATCAACCATTAAAATATCAGCTAATGTCTGAGACCAAACCGAGCGCTTGAGAAACGCTAGCTAGCTAATGCTAACTAACTTAGCTAGGGCTGACGACAGCTAGCTAGCTAACTAGCACAATCTCAATGTCTGTTTAAACGGGGAGGTTTCGCTAAACAAATGAGTGATTTTACACTAAATGTTTAATAAAACATTTAAAAATGAAATTAAATATAATTAACTATGACAAATACTCACTGAACAGAAGCGTTCACGGACAGCCACGGATGTCCCGGATGACGGAAGCCTGTTGAGTTGAGCTCGGAGGCTCTCCTGTTTACAGAGCACTGATCTGATCTGATCTGGTCTGATCTGATCTGGTCTGATCTGATCTGGTCTGATCTGGTCTGGTCTGGTCTGATCTGATCTGATCTGATCTGGTCTGATTTCTTAATACTGATTTTTTTTTAGTCTTTTTTTAAGTCTTCTGACACACTTTTATCTCCAACCTCTTGTATTAAACCTCTTAAAATGTGAAGAAAAAACCTTTTAAACCTTCAATAAAAAGATTTTATTCCAATGTCAAGTTGGAGAATTTCTATTGGTCTGATTATTGTGAAATTCATGAATAATTCAAATTGTAGTCAGATTAAAAAAAAAAAAAAAAAAAAAAAAAAAAAAAATATATATATATATATATATATATATATATATATATATATAATCTGACTACAATTTGAATTATTCATGAATTTCACAATAATCAGACCAATAGAAATTCTCCAACTTATATATATATATATACATACAGTGAGTCCAAGAAGTATTTGATCCCTTGCTGATTTTCTTCGTTGGCCCACTAATAAAGACATGATCATTCTATACTTTTAATGGTAGATGTATTCTTACATGGAGAGACAGAATATTAAAAAGAAAATCCAGAAAATAAATCTAAGGAATATATATTAATTGATTTGTATTTCATGGAGTGAAATAAGTATTTGATCCCTTAGTATTCATTAGCAGTTCTGGCTTTTACAGACCAGTTAGACACTCCCAATCAACTTGTTACCTGACCTGAAGCCACCTGTTCTCACTAATCACTTGTGTGAAAAACACCTGTCCACAGAATCAGACAGATCACACAGATTTCAAGTCTCCAACATGGGTAAAACCAAAGAGCTGTCACAGGACCTCAGAGTCAGAATTGTTGACCTTCACAAAGCTGGAATGGGCTACAAAAAGATTAGTAAGGTGTTGGATGTGAAAGTAACAACTATTGGTGCAATTATCAGAAAGTTTAAAGAGTATAACATGACAATCAACAGACCTCGGCCCGGTGCTCCAAAGAAGATTTCGCCTCGTGGGGTGGCAATGATGCTGAGAACAGTCAGAAATCGTCCTGCAACCACTCGGCAGGAGTTAGCAAATGACCTGAAGGCAGCTGGGACCACAGTTTGCAAGGAAACAATTGGCAACACTTTGCGCAACAATGGATTCACATCCTGCAGTGCCCGAAAGGTACCCCTGCTGAAGAGAGCACATGTGGAGGCGCGCCTCAAGTATGCCAATGATCATTTGAAAGATGAACCAAGTTATTGGGAGAAGGTTTTGTGGTCAGACGAGACCAAAATTGAACTTTTTGGCCTCAACTCCACCCGCCATGTGTGGAGGAAGAAAAATGCTGCCTATGACCCCAAGAACACTGTGCCCACCGTCAAGCATGGAGGTGGAAGCATAATGTTTTGGGGGTGTTTCTCTGCCAAGGGTACAGGGCTACTTCACCGCATCACTGGGAAGATGGATGGAGCCATGTACCGCACAATCCTGAGGGACAACCTCCTCCCCTCTGCCAGGGATCTGAAAATGGGCCGTGGTTGGGTCTTCCAACATGATAACGACCCTAAACATACAGCAAAGGCAACAAAGGATTGGCTCAAGAAAAATCACATTAAGGTCATGGAGTGGCCCAGCCAGTCGCCAGACCTCAATCCGATCGAAAATCTATGGAGGGAGCTGAAGGTCAGAGTTGCCAAGCGACAGCCCACCAACCTTCATGATTTAGAGAGGATCTGCAAAGAAGAGTGGGCCAAAATTCCCCCTGGTGTGTGTGCTAAACTTGTGGTTAACTACAACAAACGTCTCACCGCTGTGCTTGCAAACAAAGGCTTTGCCACTAAGTATTGAGTGTGTTTGGCAAGAGGGATCAAATACTTATTTTCCTCATTGAAATACAAATTAATTAAAATATATTCTTTAAAATTATATTCTGGATTTTTGTCTTGATATTCTGTCTCTCCATGTTAGAATATATCTACCATTAAAAGTGCAGAAGGATAGTGTCTTTATTAGTGGGCAAACAAAGAAAATCAGCAAGGGATCAAATACTTCTTGGACTCACTGTATATATTATATATATAATCTTGTGAGGACAGACTGGCATTAGATAACATGAATGAATTGAGACGTCGACAAACTCAGTCAGAGTGGGGGTCAGGGGGGTTTGATGTGAAACGCTCGGTTCTAGATAACCTTCCTGAACTGTTGACAGTGGAGGTGAATGGAAGCAGACGTCTGAAGCTCTAAAAGCCTGAGACACTGTCCTACCACAGTTTTCTGAGAAGGTCTGCTCAACCTTGCAGCATGTGTTTTGAACTGTAAGTGGTTTTTCCCCACGCAGGTTTTTGGTTCTTGGCCTCGTAACAGCCAACATTACTGGAGAAAGCAAGCGAGTAAAAGATGGAGCCCGATCAACACAGTAGGCAGTGATTAGCGAGCTACCTAGAAATATATGGAAGCCTTGACCTAACCACAAAGTTCATACAAACCTTCGCTGTTGCACAAAAACCTCGTTTCACTTTTTGACAATGTGTCCTAATTTAATGATGAACGGACCAATAGAAATGCATAAAAAAGAGCTGGGATCAAGCCTTTTTCCACTGACTTCCACTGAAAGTTATGAACTTGCTCATTTCAGGCAAGTGGCCACTTCGAAGGCCACATTAAGGGGGCGTAGAGGTCACTCGTGAGCAGGGGTCAATGGACCAATTCATTTATGGCCCAAAATATTCTCTACTATGCAGGACTTTTCTCCAAATAGCGCCCTCTAGCGCCCGAACACATGATCTAGCGGCAGTTCTCCTCACTACATGTTCGAGGGTACCCTTCTGAGGTCCCCAGGGTAAATGTGGACTACATAGTCACCAGTGCGTCGTCGAATTGGGACAAGGCCCAGCGCCTGGCTTGCACTTCCCTGTGCGTCACTGTCGAAGTCATTATTTTTCAGGTGTGTGCAATTAGCTTAATTAGTTAGTCCTCATTTGCATAATTCCTCCCAGGTCTTGCTGTGCGGCGAGAAATCGACTCAAGCACGATTCAGTTCTGTTTGTGGAAATTTTCAGAACTTTGCTCAGTGATGCATGAATGATAACCATAACTGACCAACCAGACATCTCGCAGGTCAACTTACTGCTCATTAACTCGGTTTGCCCTGAACTCAGAAATCTGTTGGATTTGAAATGCCTCTCCAGCAAAGCAACATCTAGAGGACGGTCCAATCAGAAGCCGCTGATTGCAGAGGGAATATAAGGGCGGTGTGTTGGGTGGTGCGTGAACTTTTGCAGGCGCTGCTGGTTTCGCATGCGTGCAAACCGTATCTCTGTTCGAATGGCTCTGGAAAGGGACTGGGTGTTGCTGAGTCTACTCCTGGTTGGACTCAGCCCTCTGGGACGAGGTGCTGCTTTGAAGGACGGAACGAGCCGGAGCTCTTTGAACGTTTTAAATATGAATAAACAGAGAATTCGTATCTTGGGTAGTCCAGCTGAAGATGAAAAACCTCTAAGGTCAAAGGTTCGAGCTGGGAAGCTCATTATCGGGCTAAATGAAAGTGCTCATGAGGGCCTGAACGCTGGCAGTGGATCTCCTCATGAATCTGGTTATCAGTCTGACCAGGCCGGTGAGTAACTCCTCTAGTAGCCATCCACCACCTTGTGCTGGAAGAAGTCCCTACAGTCCCAGAGACCTGAACATCTTGTTGGAGATTAGACTAGACTTTTCACGGCCTAGCGGGTCTATGACCAACTGTACATATTCAGAGCATCGGTTTGTTGTTTACTCTGCAGGAAAGGTCAGGTTGTGCAACCACACATTTACAAATGTAGGTGTTTAGGATTCTAGCAGACCTGAGAACATGTAGAAGCAAGCTTGAGCTTGTTGACTGTTTATTGGTCTTTCTGGGCTCGCGCAAACCGACCCGGTATTAGTCTGTTGTGTATTTAATAATTATTATTATTATGATGTTTTTTTTCCATCTGGTTCTTCATGATCGCAGACTGGAGTGAGCTGCAACACCTCCAGGGATCGGTCTACGGCTTTGGCGCTCCCAATTCCCCAGCAGTGCAGCAGCTGCTTGGGATGAGGCCCAAAGTAGAATGTGCTGAAGATTCTATGAGGCTGAAGGTTCATGGAGGAATCGCCGCCTTTGGTTTTGGCTTGCTTATCGATCGAGGTATGGCGCTCTTGTTAAATCTCTTAATACTGTTGCCTTTGACTTGCCGATTTTATTTCATAATTTTTTCACAGGGAGTGTTCCTCCCCTTCCGTTCTCAAGAGTGCCTTTAGAGTGTGGCCTTCAAATTCAGAAGAGGTGGCGGGACTTGGACTTCATTGTGCCATATGATGGATGTTATGTATCGCAAGAGGTATGTTGGCTGTCCTCGAATAAATGTTCCTCTTTCCTCAACGCCGTCTTCTGACCCGGCTTTCTTTTCAGAGGGATGCCTACATCATCCCGATACGACTGTGGGGGCTGTCCGCTAGACTGTCTTGCCCCTTGTTGAATCTGGCTTCTCCAAGTCCTCCATCGGTCTCCTGCTATCCTAATGGAATGATTGTGAGGACTCAAAATGTCGCCCCTGTTGAGGATCTGTGGGTGAAAGGTAACTGTTTATATGCACAGCATGCGTCTTATTGGCCTGTTTAGTTTTGTGTGGATTAATAGTCCTCTCAAATTTGCTTTAGTTGAGAATGAATGGCAGCCGCTCCTGAAGGCATCACCTAAATGTGGCTATAGCATAGTGTCCCATCCCGAGGGAGTGGTCGTCTCCGCCCCGTATAAGCCATGCATGGAAGTAAAGGTATGCAAGAAGCTTTTGCTTTGAAAGCTGGTTCGGTACTTCCTTCCTGTTTCTTACACTTTCGGCTTGTTGCTCTCTTCTCAGGATGAACTGTATTCCCTTCACATGGCTGCTAAAACTGAGTTCCGACTCTTCTGTCCATCCCTTGTGCCTAGTTTACCCCTCAATCTGTCCAGTCCACTTGCCCCAAATGTAAGCGACTCACTTGATGGTGCCCCGGTCACGTTATTACCAACTGATGCAAGTCCAAGACCTACTCAACAGCCAACAGGTTGGCAATGGTTTGGTCGTCCTTATCCAAATCAAAGACCGGGTTCTTTTCCGTGGCCTACAGGTGTACCATCTGCAGCTACATCCGCAACACCTCAGAATGTCCCTGAAATGCGTTACCCACAGTTTCCTGAAACATGGTACCCTCCTTACCCTAGGTTAACTCCTGCTCCACCAGTCTTGCCACAAAAGCCCAAACCTGTCCCTGTGACCCATACCTCTACATCAGGAACTTCACCCCTAGCCCCATCTTTCGAACGATTTGATGGTCTTGGCTATCCACCTCCTCAAGTACCATGGCAAAGCAGGTTGCCCGTGCTGGAGGCTGTTCCCACACCTGTGCCTTCTGAAAGAGACTTGATGTTCCCTTTCCTGTACTCTGGAGACCATGGCCCTATGAAACCTCATGAATCTCTCTTTGCCCCAGCACCTCAGCCTTACCTGCCCCAATATCCACAAAGGCCCGTAACCTTCCCTACAGCTGAACCTCTTGAAGCCTCTAGTGTTCTTGGGCTGACTGGTCAACATTGGCCACCTTCCCAAGGGCTTTCTGAATCGGGCTTTGCCCAAAGACCTCAGTGGCCTTATCCAGCCCAATACCCACAGAGCCCGGCTGTTTCCCCTACAGCTGCTTCTCCGTTCGAAGCCTCTAGTGTCCTAGGGCTGACAGGTTATCATTGGGCACCTTCCCCAATGCCTCCTGATTTGGGCTTTGCCCAAGGACCTCAAGGACCTCTATGGTCTCATCCAGCCCAATACCCACAGAGTCCTGCTGTTTCCCATACAGCTGGTTCTTCGTTCGAAGCCTCTAGTGTCCTAGGGCTGACAGGTTATCATTGGGCACCTTCCCCAATGCCTCCTGTATCCAGCTTTGCCCAAGGACCTCCGTGGTCTTATCCACCCCAATACCCACAGAGGCCGGCTGTTTCCCCCACAGCTGCGCCTCCGTTTCAAGAGTCCATGTCAAATGTCTTGGGGGCAGCAGGTTCTTCTTACCAAGATGTTCCACAAACATCAAAGCCACTTGGGTACTCGCAATGCTGTCTGTCACCAGCAATGTACTCGAACTGTTGCCCACCATCGGTAACCTACCATCAGCACAATCACCACCACTTTGGGTTCCCTTATCCGGTCTTTAACCGTGGTGCTACATCCAGGTCAACCAGAAATTTGACCTCAAAAGCTTTTTCTCACTTTGCACACGGTGGTCATGCACACGGTGGTCATGCACACAAACCTGCCGCTTCGCAAAACCGAGGTAACCATGCACGACTTTTTGGAGCATTGCAATTGCAAGATAAAATCCAGCAGGCGGCTGCAAAACCACTGGGGAGCACGTTTCCATCTTCCCACCCCTTTAGCAGGCTTATGAAGCCAACTGTGAGACCCCGAACTGCACCTAGCTCTTCTATCCCATCAACTAAACCCTTCCTGGCTGGTCAGGTGCCACCATTACCACTACTGCCGAGCTCTTTGCACAACACTCCAGATGCTATACCCTTTGCCCACCTAGGCAGTCGCGATAAACCAGAGCCTGGTTCTACCCGTTATTTCGGTGAGCTCGGCGCTGAATACAGCAGGACACGTCCACAAGTGCCTCTACAGAATGCTGGTCCAAACCATGTGGAGGAAAGGAGTCGTCAATCTCCCTCGACTTTAGGGCGAACCGATTCGGGACCCTACATGTTCCTGCCTCATGAGAGTTCTCAGCAAATTTATAGGGCTCCAGTCAATAACTTGTCACCTGTGTACAATAAACCCCCATCCGATTTCTCACGAGACCCTTCCGCACAAACTGTGCACGACGGCTTCGACACCAGGCAAGAACAGCAGAAGCAAAACCTCAGTTTGCTTGAACGGCGTCCAAGTTTATCCCAGCAGCCTCGAGGCCCTGAGCTTCCAGTTCAACCAAGCGCTTATTCTCAAGGGCAGGTTCCCAGTGTCCTTGGTGGACAGTCCAATGCCATTCCATCGTCTGACCAGGTGACTCAAGCCTCCTCCATGCCCCTCTTACAAGTGCTCGCTGGACCCTTTAGCAAACACTGGGTTCCTGTTGTACCACCGAAGAAAACGGAGCAAGCGGAGTTCGTTGGCCCCCGGAGCAGACGGCCACCTCCTAACTACCGGCCACATGGTAAGCGTTTGACAGGTCCAGAATTTCTGCTTGTATGATTTGTATATTAAGATGTTAACATTTTATTTTATTTTTTTCCCCTGCTTTTGAGGTTCTGTTTGATGTTTGGGCAAGACAACGATGATGGGAGCTGCTTCAGTGTATTTCCAAAAAAAAAAAAAAATAAAACATTGGGCTGAGACTCATTCACTTGTGATTTGGTTTTCATTCCAGTCCCTGTATGCATTTTATAAGTAGCGAGGGGGCAAAACTGGGCCCTCCCTCATTTGGGATAAGGAATATTCTTGTAGTTAGGGGGTTTAGCTGAGGCCAACAGTGGTTGTAGTCACAGTACATGCCTCTGAACTGTGTGGTGTTTGGGAACCAGGGGCTTACAAACAAAGCAAGTGCTGTTTTCACGTTTACATGAATGACAGGTAGCCTGTTCAGGTTAGTTCATTGGTGGAAATCCTCAACTAGCCCTGATGTTTATCTTGTGGGGTCGGGGAGTGTATGCTAACTATGTATATAACTGAGCCAGTATGTAACTACTTATTTAACCCTGCAGTTCATTAGTTTGCCTATAGGTGGCAATGTATGGCCTAAAAGGAACAAAAAAATAAATAAGGCTCTTGTTTATACCCTAAATGTATCTGGTTATTCCCAGAAAAGCCTTGAATTGATCAGCTGGCCTGGCCTCAGCTGGTGCCCTTCTGAAATATGCACGACTGCCCTGCTTGGACTGAAATGAAGGAACTCTGCTTGTCATCAAATCAAGTCATTCCCACCGTCATGTCTGAACAGGACCTGAATTTAAGCTTAGAGTTATACCAGCTGTCAAAGTCTGGTTCTTCCTGATATCATGTCTGAACAGGTGAGTGCAGTCACCTGTAGTTTAGTGGCTCTGGGAAAATGGATTTGGCAGTGCTTACACAGTCAGTTGTATTGAAATCTGGTGCACGTCATCTGCACACCTGTACCGCAGTATGTTTGACTGATTGCAGCTGACATGGGCAGTCTGACTGATCACCTGCTCTACCACTTGCCACCCTCTTGTGGTGCATCTTTGTATTTATAAGATTATTTATTATTTTTAAACAGAACATGGTAGTTGAGAGCATAACTAGCTAAGGCACTGTAGCTTCAGCTCATGTCAATGATTCTGATTAAAAAGTAGAGGTAAATATCCCTGGTCATATTTAGAGAATACCTTGACTGTTTTCACCACATCTGGATTCCCCCAAACCATTTGTCTGGACACCTTTCACTTCTGTCCATACAGAATTGACCACTTTCAATACCTAAATGGTTCACTATCTGAAACTAAAACTACTTCTAAAAAAAGGTGTCTTGGTGGCAGAGACAGACCACTGGTTAAAATACAAATGGGAGCTCTAAACAATTAACCTGGCCTCTGTTTTATAGATAAAGTCCTGCCTTTCAAACAAAGAGCCAGCCAACTTTCAGGGAACCGCCCTCAGTGTTGACCCTGCCAGCCAGAGCAAGACAATTTTTTTGAGCCAATCCCTACAAGCAAATTATTAATTCATTAACTAATTATTGCTAATCTCACCTTCTGTTAGCTGAACTCCAGTAGCCTTATGTCTTCCTATTCATAGAGATGGGGGCTTGGTCTTGTATGGCTGGAAATAACTGGTGGTGTTGCAAAGATGGCTACAGAGTGACCTGAACTGCCCATCAAGGCCTTGTTGGTGCCCTTCCTTTCCTCGCTAGTCTCTGTTTGTGAGAATGGCCTGCACATGGCAGATCTACACCTGTGCCTCATTCGTTTTTGCATCCATCCCTTGCCTTATACTTTTCAATCACGTCTTCTCGACGATGGGAGCTGCAGAGGTATGTAGATAGTTATATGCACTGATCATCCACAAAACAAAAAAAACACTACCAGATGACCACCCAAAGACCCATCTAAAATTAGATTTCCAGACTTCTGGACTCCTCTGTGTGTATATATATATTTAAAAACACTTTAATACATTTCTTTTTTTTTATTAAATTTCTTTAAGACACTCCCTCATATACCTTAGATGGACATGTGGGTCACTCCAGGCTAATGTTAACACTGAAAACAAATACGGGTCACTCGCTCAGAAGTGTAGGACTTTCCCTGGACAGCGGGGAAGCAGCGGTACGGCGGCAGCCACCAGCACCTCGGCTGGCTGCACGACTGCAGCTTTCTCCTCCGCTGGGGGTGCCTCCCCCTCTGCGGCTACCTCCCCCTCTGCGGCTACCTCCCTCTTCACAATTGGGGCGGCGGGGACTTCAACGACTACTTCATCCACCACAGGCACTGCCGGCACCACGGGCACCGCCGGCACCACTGGGACCACTGGGACCACGGCCTCCAATGACTCAGCAGACTCCGCGGACAGCAGGCCACTGGCAGAGGGGTCGTGCAGGGCTGTCAGCTTGTGGTGTTTGAGGGCGTGGATGGCAGGGGTGAAGCCAGGCCCAGCAGTGTGGGCGTGCAGGAGAACCGGAGGAGGTGCAGGAGGCGCAGGGGCACTGGCAGCCGGGTCCACAATTTGCTCCTGTGGGGATGGAAAGAAATGATTCATGGCATTGAAAAGAATAAGACTCTGCCGAAATGACTGCTAACGCTGTATTTTTGGTGCTTTTTGGCAGCTTCTGGTCTCCTTGACGTTAAAGGGCCCATAGCCTAAATTTACAGGTCCCCTTGCGATGTGTGGGTAAGCCCCAAATTCAGCTTTTACTAATCTCTAGTCTGATATGTAAATGAGCCATATTCTGATTGGCTGCTCTGTTGTAAACACTCCTTGTAACGTTGGTATAAGTGGGCGGGGCTAAACTGCTGAATTCATGGTTTTTATGGTTTCATAAATTCGCCTGTTTATTCAAGTGTTTCAGCCTGGACTGTTTTTCTTTTCTGAAACACACACTACAGGCCAGCGAATCAGAACATAGCTCATTTACATATACCCATATTAAAGGCATACTAACAAAAACTCTAAGGAATGTATATATATATATATATATATATATATATTTTATGTTGCAAATATAAATATATAAACGAATGTGTGAGGAGCAAACGGATCATTACCAGGGGAAGGAAGATCTGACAGTTCACTGACGTAGCGAGGCCTTCCGAAAAACAGAAGCCATGGCGCTGGGAATGAACAAAGGGATGAACAGATAAATAAAGTGACCACACAGACTTTCATCTCCAATGTGAATCAATACATCAAAACATATACACCAATCAGCCAGAACATTAGTACCACTGACAGATGAAGTGGAAAAACATTGATCATCTACAGTGGCTACGGTCAAAAGGGTGGATGTGTTAGGCAGCCAGTGAACAGTCAGTTCTTGAAGGCAATGAAGGTGTTGAAGCAGGAGAATCTGAGATTTGACATCTGTCAAATATCTGACAGCTGACGACTGGGTCAGAACATCTCCAAACCATCAGGCAGGTCTTGTGGGGTGTCCCTGGTATGCAGTGGTCAGTACTTACCAAAAGTGCTCCAAGAAAGAAAGGTGATAAAATAAAATAAAAAAACAACAAGGACAGGGTAATGGGCACCCCCTAAGGTCCCACCTCACAATGTATTGGCTGCTAATGTTAGTCTTGATGCACCAGGACACCTTCAGAGGTCTTGTGGAGTCCAGATCCATTGTGGCTCAATATTAGGCATGTGGTATTAATGTTATGGCTGATCGGTGTATGCAAGAGAGCACCTACAGCAACAGTGTGTTTCAGAGGGACACAGACGCCGTCGTCATCAATTGTACAGTTGGTTTCAATGATGGCATATTCCGCTGAGATTTTGGCCCCACCAGACACGATCTGTAAACATTGGCATATGCACAGTTCACTGAATCATCTCTATAAGATCTCAGGAAGAGCCACAACTCCGCAGTTACTAATAAGAAAACTTAAATTCAAGAGCTTTGAGATATCACATGTATAATTTTTACTAGTAATAATGTCAGATCTAGAGATCTAGAACCAGATCTCTGGTTTGCTGAAAGACCAGCAAAGTCCATACACGATGCTTCTCAACTAGCTTAACCAGCTAACTAGCTGACCAGCACAGGGTATCCTTTCACCTGGGTGGCCAGCAGTGAACCATCTGAAATTAGCTACCAGCTAGGGCTAGGCTAATTTGGGTCATTGTTATTTATTACCTGAGAGGACAGTCGGCCGACCTCGAGAAGCGCGAACACTGAGTTGAGGGTATTATTTTTGTTAAAAACATCCAGTGAGGATTTAATCAACTGAGCAGCCTCGGTGTCGTTAAACGGGATGAGAACAGAGCAGCCCAGGCAGGGGATATCCAAATCGGGCGTTTCTGCGCACCAAAACACAAAACAAATAAATCATAAAACTTCGCACTGCATTAAACGCACTCTTACAGCAATGGTTCGACCATAATAAGAAATGTGAGCTTATGCACAGTGATTAGCAAGATGCAATCACTTCCCCGCAAAGGGAAGAAAGTACACAATGTGTCCAAATATTTGTGGACACCTCTTTTAATACTTTTAGGTGGGGTGACGATCATCCACCATCCTGACCTTACTAAAAATCACACCCTCAAAGCAATGCACCTCCAAAATCTTACTTGGACAGTAGACAGTTACTCCAACCTTTTTTTATATTTATGATATTTTATATTTTTTTATATTAATGATTTTTATTAAACAACACAAGTTTTATATAAAGGCGGCTGATCTGTTGCTTAAAAGGGGCCTCAAGGTGGTGGGCTTTTTTATTTATTTATTTTATATGCTAAGCGATGCTAACAAACGTCAAAGCCCAAATTGTGTCTGTAGATAACAGGATAATACTGTCTTACAGTTTGAGGAGTCTATGATTATTTGGACAGCTACTTAGCATCATGCTAACAACTGGAGAAATGCTTCTCTTGCTTGTAAGCTATCTACATTAGCACCACAGCTCCAGTGTAGACGTGAAGAAGCAAACGTCAGACACCAAACAGGTCTCAGCTCATCCACTACACCTGAGCCAAGCAGGAAACCTGCGTAAAATCTGACTTCATGCCAAACCATCTCAAACCATGTTGTGACCAAAACGAGCCTTCATGTTCAACCTGTTTCGGTTTTGCACTTGAACGCTGTGACGGACAGCACCCCAGCGGTCTTAGAGAGAGCTACATCACAGTCAGCCTCCACAGCCTGCGGGTGGAGAGAGAGAGAGGGGGACAAGACACAGCATGTCTAAATTCACTGTCTAAATTAACGTGGGAAAAAGAATTCAGAGGATTGAGAAGCAGTTTTACCGTTTCAACTTTGGGCCTAACAGGGCACAGAGCTAAAGGCCTGGGGTCTAGAACGTGGCACTTGGTCTCCAGGAACTCCAGCTCCATCAGATAGGTCTCTGTTCCATCAGCCTGCAGACAGACAGATTGCAGATATTGGTTAGTCAGGATTAAGACCAGGGGTCGGGTTGTAGTGTCCGGTTTAGGTTCCGGCTGAGGTCAAAGTAATGGGCAGGGTTAGAGTTGCAAGGTACATTTAACGCACTTGAGTTTACATTTTCAGATAATCTAAAATGTATATAAATTAATTTAGAATAATATATATATATAAAAGTGGCTCTGAGTGGCTCAGTGGTCTAATGCATGAGTTTGAATCCCAAGCTATGCCACTTTGCCATCACCAGCCGAAGTCCAAAAAAGGACACAATTGGCTGGCCCCTAATCAGTCATCTGTTAGGTGGTGTAGTGGAGCTGGGGGCACAGTGATTTCCTCCAATCACATTTGGGAGGGGGGAGGGGGGCTAGGGGGGTAATAATTTTAAAAAAGTTTGTGTTCAAAACACAATACACACTAACAGATATTAATTCTAAAACATAAACCCAAAATCTAGATATTCTATTATACATCTTAAATATTCTTAGAGACAAGCAAAGACAAAATATTAATTCTAAAATATCAGAGTAAGCCTAAAATCTAGATATTACCATAAAGTAAAAAACAAGGTTAGGCGCAACTTAAAGGTTCTGATTTTAAACATTTACATGAATATTAATATTACAATGGAAAATCAAGATTATGTATTTATTGAATATTCAAGTACTTAAAAACAGTAGAGAAATAACTAAATTATATATAACTAAATATATATATATATATACTCAAAAATGTTTTTATAGTTAATATATATTGTTTTTTTAAATAAAAATTTATACCAGAATTAAACAGTGAACTTTTCAGACCATTATAGCTGCCCCTGCTGTTCTATTCAGCTTCCTTGTCAGAGCTTCTCTCACTACCTTTCCCCAACTCTGCCCCCTGTCCCGCGTACCCTGGTGATGATCTTGATGTCCTCGATTTGGTTCAGGGTGTACTTGTAGCCGTGAGTGTGCTGAGCGTTGATGAAGTCCAGAGACAGCTGCGCGGCGGCCTGGGCCTCCAGAGAGTCACAGGTTGGGAAGGTGACGTTGGGCAGCAGCGGCTGCTGGGCCCAGGAGCCCACCAGCAGGAGGCCGAGGACAGCGAGGGTAGCCTGGAGCTTCATTGGGAACGTTGCGGTGAAAGCCCTGTTACCCTCAGCAGCTCTTACTCAGCAAAAGGTGACCAGGTACACGACCAGCTGTTCATTTATACCCTGCACTTTACCCTTCCTCGCAGGGGTGGGTAAACATGAACGCTTCAGACCTGCGTTGTGTAAAGTGCGGGGGCGGCCTTGGGCGACCGGATGAGGGGGGATTTGGGGTCCTTCTAAAAGGATAGCTGAGTTAAAACTTCACCCCCATCCTTCAATCAAATATAAACGACAAGCTTTTTTAGTTTTACACTGGAGCTACTCTGAGGCTAACGTAGCTAACAGCTAACGGATGCTTGTGCGTGGCAGTTAGCATGGTGCTAATCATGACGCACTCGCCTCAAATCGTGTAGGGGTTTTAAGTAATCTTTTGACAGACTTGCTCATGTGGTTTCGGACACTGCCGTAGCTCCCAGTTAGCTAGAACATGGACTGACGTACATGATCTAGGCCTGAAAATGGCCGCTATCATTTTTTTTTTTAGCAACGCGG
The DNA here is from genome assembly GCF_030463535.1 of Salminus brasiliensis. Taxonomy (NCBI): domain Eukaryota; kingdom Metazoa; phylum Chordata; class Actinopteri; order Characiformes; family Bryconidae; genus Salminus; species Salminus brasiliensis. The sequence goes on from NC_132886.1 coordinate 40,921,936, forward strand.
CCAAAGGTTTATTTGTCATTTGCACAACATGCTAGAACGTCCATCCGTTAAAATGCTTGTGGTAAAGTTCATGTAAGTACGCAATGCCTACGTATATAAGGTCTTACACTAGATTTTGGAACACTGCTGTGAGGATTTGATGGCATTCGGCCAAGAGAGCATTAGTGAGGTCAGGTTCTGATAATGGGTGATGCCAGAGGTCTCGGCTAGAGCGCCAGCACTCCAGAGAAGGCAGTTCCACTGCTCTACAGCTAGCCAGCTATGACTAGCGTTCTAATTGGAACATTAGCGTAAGCCGGCTAAACTGGTTGACTGGCTTAACTCTTGACCAGTAAAGGGTATGTTTTTGTTCAAGTTTGATGGTTTAACTGGTCTACAAGCATGATCCACCTGACCAAGCTAGACAATCAGTATGACCAACCGTTACAACAGCATGAACAGCCTGACCATGCTGGTCAACAAGTTTAAACCAAATAAATCAGTCCGTATGAGCTGCTTTAAGGCCAACTTGGTCAAGCTAATCTACCTGATTAAAAAAATAATAATAATAAATGAATAAAAAAAAAAAAGAAAAAAGAATGACCCATTTTTAACCACCTTGGCCTTCAAACACCATCTAAGACCACCCCAAACTGTCTACCAGGTAGATAATGTTCTTTATACTGTCAGAATTTTATGATGAATGGACCAATAGAAATGCTCCTGGAATACTATTTTCACACCGACTTCCTTTGAGCTGTAAAGCTGCCGTTTTGGACATATGAGGTTTTGTTGTCAGCAATGACATGTATGTTGTATTTGAATGCTGTCAATCAAATCTACCGGCATGACTATACCACCAGACCAGGCTGGAGGTCATCATGGAATTCATGCTAGTCTAAGCTTTGTCCTGCAGGGTGCAGTTTCTGCAGATTGTAAGAGCTGAGCTGTGTTAGCTCCTAGCGTAGGCCTGCTCTTACCTAGCTAATAAGCAAGGTAAACAGTATGGTCGACTGCAGTAAAGTTAAATACTGTCAAATAAGGCCAATAAAATCTTTAAATCATCAAAGCCCAACTCCTACTAGTGCTGCAGACCCTAGGACCTGCTGAGGTGTGCCGTTAGCTAACGATCATTAGCTTGATCGAGATTGGTGATCAAGTTTTGGATTCAGTTCTGAAGCGAAGGTGAGCCGTTTGTGCAGTTTTTGGCTCGACAATCTGACTGTAACGATGTCTCTGGGACATAATGATTGTTCGCTGTCCCCCCCACCCATATGATGAAACGCCAGCTACGTCACTGGTTTGCACAATGCTAACAGCTACAGATAAGCTTTCATCACGTGTTAAATACATCAGTCTCATCTTGACTGACGACTTTTGGGTCAAGGTGAAGATCGTAAGTATATTTTTTGGTTGTTGTGACAATATGACTAACTGAACATAAACGTGTCAGGAATGCATTGCTTTGCGCTAGCAGACATGCCCATGTCCGAGAGGGTGTTTGCAGTGCAGGACAGACACGGTTGCCCTCTGATCCAGCTTTGCAGGCAGAGTAAATATTATGGCGCATGATTGAACGTTTAGCGGATGCCAGCTCGGGTCTTAGACAACAAGTTTGTTCCCTTTTTCCACAGATAACATCCAGGGCCACAGGGTTCGCCCTCATGTACAGTATGTGCACTGCGGGGTGAAGGCACGGACGCCAACAGGGATCTGTTTTACTTCGCTATTTGGAATTTTGTTTATTGCCATTTCATTTATCCAGAGACTTCCATTTGAGTATGACAGAAGAGTGGAAAGGCCTAAACCTGCTCAGTTTAAACCCCAGGACAGTTTTTGATTTATTAGAGCTATTATTTGAGCTCAGAATAATAGAACCATTATTCAGCAGCTACTTGTGGCTCCACAGCTGCAATAAATCAGTAAAAAGGAAAAGAAAAGTAAATTTTATTACAGAGTAGCTCAAAACATGATCATTCTGTACCTCTATTGTATAAAAATGTATCTGATAAATCACTGTTTATTATTTTTGGCTACTCCGTCCTACAGAACTGCACTGGCAGACAAAAGTGACGCACCCCAAATGGATGTAGGTACCTCACAACCCCGACAGAACATCTTATGAACCAATTCACAAACAGTTTGGAAAGCATTTGATAAAGTCTTCAAACTCTACACCCCACACTGCCAAGTCCAGATTTAGTAATTCCTGGTGTGCGATTCTGTCATAGACCGCAAGGGGGCGCCAATGTAAGCTGTGCAATAGCACCACAGCCCTGTTCATTCATATCCCCCTTAACTTTGCCTTTTAAGGTAAAGGGGCCAGTTTAGAGCCAGCCGTGAGCCACACGAGCCAAAGTAAACAGACCCGTTGACGGTTCTTGCTTTCTCAAAACATGAGAATGATCTTCCACAGAAATATTCACAGCCTTAAGCCCACGCAAAGCTGTGTGGCTTCCTTTCTGATATTTACTAATTTCAGTTTGCTATTTTTACAAAATGACCAAAAAAAAAAAAAAAAAAAAAGACGGTAAGGCACTGAATCAGCCTTCTACATCATAGACGTTCTATACCTATAGACCATTTATACACTGTTCATAATTCAGAATTAAAAAGACAAAGCTGTACTACAGTTCATGCGTGTCATTTTAAAATTGTCAGGAGCTTTACTGTCACTGGCCACTTTATTAGAAACCCCTTACTGAGCTTTCACTTGCAGGCCACTTTATTAGAACACCCTACCCCTTGTGCTTCCCCTCACTGGCCACTTTATTAGAAACCCCTACCTTGTTTTTCCACTCGCTGGCCACTTTATTAAAAACCCCTACCTTGTTTTTCCACTCGCTGGCCACTTTATTAGAAACCCCTACCTTGTGCGTCCACTCACTTGCCCCTAGCATGCGCTTCCACTTTGAGCACCATGTTTTTTCTCCTCTCCGCTGCAAAAGTGTCCAAGTCGGAAGGCTGCCACAGCACCATGTGTTCTTCACCTGAACAGTACACATATATATATCCATGAGAACAGGCCAGAACACGGCCCTGCTGTCCCTGAGAACGTATCGAATGGCACCTGCTCTACTCTACCACTATTTAAGATTTGATCAGCCCTGCAGGTCCTGAGTTTAGAGTCACAACAATACCCTCACACAAGTTCTCCATCATCGTCAAGCAGTTTAGTCATCATTTGCGGCGTTCCACTCGATCTCCGGGTCGTCATCCAGGCGGAGGATCAGGTAGGAGAGCAGCTGGAAGATGTTCTGCCACAGGAGCAGGAAGACATAGAGGTAAAAGTCGCTGACGTCGATCTGACAGTGCTCCCCCGCAAAGCTCATCTCACACATGCACTGGAACTTGTTGATGAGGTTGCGGCAGTAGCCTCCGTTCAGACAGGGGTTGGAGGCGCACTCGTCCAGCTCCATCTCACACCTGCAGGAGAAGGGCTTTATTCAGTCCGGCGCTGTGAATCAGATTTGAGCCGGACAGATTTTCTGCAGGCTGAAGCCACAGTTTCTCTGAACCTATATTTGTACAGGGTTTCAAATCTGATTCCTATCGAATCTCTGGACATCCGGCTCTTGCCAATACACAGCCCTACATCTCCGCTTGACTCCGTTGATTAATGCCCCGCTCTGTTATACACCATATGGACAAAAGTATTGGGACACCCCTCTCAATCACAGAATTCAGTTTTATTGCCACAGGTGTATATATTAAGCCTTTAGTCATGCAGTCTGGGAGGTTCTAAAGAGCTCACTGAACTCCAGTGTGGTTCTGTATGTAATAGGACTGCTGCAACATCATCTGGTGAAATTTCCTCCCTCCTAGATCTTCCTCCATCAGCTGCGAGTGGAAATTTTGAACAGTGGAAGCGTTTAGGACGAACAGCTCACAGAGAGCAGCTCAGCCACCGAGTGTCTGTCAGACCACGTAAAGTTACAGAGCGGGGTCAGGGCCGAGTGCTGAGCTCAAAGCAGAGTGCAGAAAAGCCTCCAACTGACTCAGTAACTGCAGAGCTCCAGACCTCCTGCTGCTGGAAGAGCTCAGAGCAAAGGGGGAGCAGCTCCAGATTAATGCCAATGGGTTTAAAATGACCTAAAAGCTCCTGTAGATATGTGTAGGTGTCCCAATACTTTTGTCCATATAGTCTGTATATGTTGTGATGGCCCTGTTAACAGCTGTTGAGAAAAGCTTTACGTCAACATGCAAGCTCAACCCAACGTGGATATGTGAGAATTCCTTCCAATTCTTACCAGTGTCCAGTGAAACCAGGCAGGCAATCACACATTTCCTCCAAAGTCGAGCAGTTCCCCCCGTTGAAGCAGCTATAGTTCCACTTTTCATCCCCACAGACTGAGACCGGCAGCTTGGGATACCTAGAAAAGGTCATACCAGCCAAGATCAGTACAGCCAAGCATCCTCTATCGGTTCTTCAGTCAGATCATTTTAATAGTGTCAATAATAAATGGCACTTACGGGATTCGGTCAATGTACCATGGAAGTTCTGGAACTCTTTCTCTGAAATAGAGGTAGAAGACTGTCTAATGAACCTCATGGGACACTTTATGAGAAACTCAATGTATTAGAAGAAACAGACGCTCACTCACTTGCAGAGAGGTCCGGTTGTGTTTCTCGGACAGAGACAGGCAAACTGTTTGAAGCCTCTGAGGCAGGTGCCTCCATTGCTGCACTTGTGTCCCGCACACATGTCCACCTCTTCCTCACAGTGGTGACCGGTGTATCCCGCCTCACACAAGCACTGAAAACCTGCAGAGACCGTGCGGCAGGACCCGTGGACGCAAGGGTTTGAGAAGCAGGAGTCTGTATTGGTCTCGCAGACTCGTCCGGCCCAGGCAGACGGGCACCGGCACTGGAAGAGATCAAAGAGGTCCTGGCACTCCCCTCCGTTCTGGCAAGGGTTGGGCTCGCACACCCTGGATCCCCAGCAGCCAAAGCTTGGACTTCCAGAAGTCTTCAAAAACTGTTCCTCCTGAGGCCTGGGCAGATTGAGCTCAGACTGGCTGTAGAAAGGCAACGAAAGGCCGCCAATCTCCACCCATCCCAGACAGCCCTCCAGATTTCCCCAAGGTCCCAAACCGCCTAGTAGGATATCCACGTCTTCTCTTAGAAAATCCAGATCTCCAGACACTACTGAGGACACTGTGGCCTCTTGATGCTGCTGGTCCACAAGCATAGTCCAGGTGGAATTCTGCAGAGCAGGATTGTCCATGCTCAGGACGGCGCTGTGCCAGGAGCCATCGTTCACTGCCATACGACTCTGCACTCGTAGCAAGGGGGCGAACTCTCCGACCTGCAGGTAAAAAAAAAAAGACGGTGTGGAGATTATATATGTGTGAACTACACATAAAAGACTTCCTGCTTTCTAGCGCCACATCTTGGTACCATTCAGGCATCAACTTCGTGCTCAACTGACCAGAAAAGGGGTTCCTTTACTCTAAAAGTGGATTCTGTTTTTTCAAAGGTTCACTGGTGTGGCTGCAGAGGTTTGAATCCAGGGTCAAGCTTCTTCGCCATAAGCAGCCAGATCCCAAGAGAGCCCTACTACCCATGCTCTGTCTGAGTGGGTAGAGGGGGGGTGCCAATAGGGTCAGATGAGAAGGTTCATCTGTTTGGGCTATGTGAGTCCTATTATATTGGCAGAACTTGTGTGCACACATTTGCACATCTGCATCAGAAATGGGTGCAGCGTAAAGTACCAGAATGCATTCATTAAAAGGATTGTCCACAAACATTTGGCAATATAGTGTATGCACTTTTCCTTTCTTCTTAGAGCTGAATGTTGTGCCCAAATGACCAACCTGCAGCTCCAGGGCCAGGCGTTCGTTCTGAAGAGAGATGGTGATGAACTCAGACTTGCGCTCAGCATGAAGCAGGGTGGCATCGCGCTTCCTGCTGCGGAAACTCAAGGAGATGCTGGACAGGACCCTCCGGATTTTCCCGTTGCTTCTATGAGTGATTACAGGGCTGCCCTCACGAAAAGTCACGTTTGAGACACCTGTGGAGCAGAAAGGGCAGATGTTCTGACCTTCAGTCTTACAGTTCTGCAGTAAAACACACTGGCAGTGCAGTAAGTGAGGGGTGTCCTGTCCCGCTGTGGCCCCCCTAGTGGGCCATGGTGGTACTGCAGTCATTTTTATTGTCCGCAAACATTTGGACATAGTGCTTGCGTGTTTTCCTGTTGGTATTTAGCACAAGTTACTTACGCTGGGCATTTGGGCCCGTTTGTGTGAGCTCGGGTCAGTCATACTCACACTCAAAGCCCTGTCTGTGCGTCAGACAGGCCGCGGTGGCAGGACACGGAGACAGATCACACCACTTCACCTCCTCACAGCGCCGCCCTGCTGTGTTGGGAGGGCAACTGCAGGTGAAGTCGTCCCACATGGAGTAGCACACGCCTCCGTTCAGACAGGGATTTTTCTGCAGGACAAGAGGACAGTCAGTAATTTAGCAGGCTAAGGCCTAAGCAGGTCATTATCCTACACTCTTCTTGCATTTGCATAAAGTCCAAGTCCTCTTTTAAACCCAATCCAGGCATAATTCATATTTACACCTCAACGTATCGCTTATTTAGACAGACTGCGCCTTTAAGACTTATGTTTATGTAAAAATGGAAAAAACAAACAAAAAAAAACTACACAACTAAACTGCTGAATAGGCAAGTGAGATTGATGATAAAGATGAATACCAAACTTCCTTTTTTGCAGCTTAAGTCTCTTTGATATTAGTATGTAAACCTGTTATTCCCCAGATCAATCTTTTTTTTTACAAAAAATGGGATCAAATTTTGGGGGTTTATTTGCTAAAAAGTTGAGAAAATTCAGACTTAAATAGAATAGAAGATCTTTAATGGGTGTAGAACGCACATTATGCGAGTTCTCACACTCAAAATCGGTTCCTTAGGGAACCCAAAGTACTCTACACTCAAATGCCAGCACCATCAGGCTTGCCACGGGACACCTTTAAGCCACGCTCGCAAATAGCAGCACTTGGCATGCCGTGACTTCAGTTGCGTAACCAGGTCGCTTACACTGCAGGAGTCATCTCCGGTGCAGCCACGGGTCACCTCCACCATGTCTTTCGGTGTGTAGGAACTGACTGTGGTGTTGATGGGGTAAAACTGGAGGCTTCTGGAGCCCAGCCGTAAGTCCTGGATGCAGCCTTTAAAGTAGCCTCCAAATGCCAAGGAGGCTTTACGGTCTGGCAAACCCCCAACATAAACCGCATCTCCAGCCTGGACCATCAGCCTCCGGGTGGCCACGCTGCCCTGGGGTCTGGCCGACTGGGTGAAGCTCAGCCTCCCCGGCTCCAGAAACACGCTCACAAGATGAAAGTGCCCGTCGTTAACGTTTTCCCGGCCCAGAAGACTTTCAAAGTTGTTGACTTGAGCTTTGACCTTTCCGCCCTCCAGCCACAGGCGGAGGTACTGGCTGGTGCTGTTGGAGAGGATCAGGAGGAGACCCTGGAGCTGACGGGTGCGCACGAACATGGACACGGTGAAGGAGTCTTCAGGCTCATCGTCCATGGAAAAGACAGCAAAGCTCTCCAGGTCTTCATTTCCGAAGCGTGCAGCTACGTACTCTGTAAGGAGACGAGCAGACACTGTAGGTTCACGTTCGATATGTACAGTTATGCACAATAGTTTAGGCCCCTTTGCTAGTTCAGGGGAACTGTGGAACTCAAGACAAGATCTCAAAGACCAAGAGAACTGCTCATATGCTGGTAAGACATTAAGAAATTAATCAGGTTTCAGCTTTTACTGCTTAAGGTTTTATTAATTTATTCACAGGTAAAGGTTTACTCCACTGTAGCTGAAACCTTTGAAGACACTACATTACTCAGAAATGAAGCCCTACCCTCCGAGCAGCGCTCTCCTTCGTACGGCCGATGGCACTCGCAGGTATGCTGCCTCCATCCCAGGTTGATGCATCTGCCCCTGTTCTGACATGGGCCGTCCTGGCAGGCGTCTCTCTCAGTGCACCCCAAGCTCACGTTGACCTGTCTGACCCCTGAGCCGGGCACCACCATCCGGGAATGGAGGCGGATGTCCCGCATGCAGCCCAGGAAATAAGAGGCAGCTCCGCGCTCCACAGTGATGTCTGTATAATAATAATAAAATGGTTTAAACCAAAAAAGTACCATAAAAGTAATTTTCTTTACCTTACATAATAAAAAACATTTAAATTAAATTCAAAACAATTAACTAATTAAAAACTACATAATTATAAACCCTTACAAAACATGGTTTAAAAAGGATAAATAATATTTATCTGTATTTTTGCAATATATGAAACTGGCCAAAATTTTATCTGGTTAAGATATATTTAAAAACACATTTTTAATTGGCACATGTATAAAAAAAAAAGTTCTTTAACATTAACCTATTTTTATTTTAAATAAAAAAAATAAAAAATAAAAAACCAAATGCCCATCTGTACCTATTAATCAAGTTTTAGGTAAACGTATGTGCTAATAATTAACTTTAAGACATGCTTATTACTTTATTAAAGTTGAACTTTCAATTTGAATTTTTCATTTTAAAATATATAGTTCTTCTAGGATATCACCCTTGGGACTTTTATTTTGTACAGTAATGTGGGTCAGCAGATACCATCTTCAGTGTAACGGTTCTGCTGCTCCTCCCCCGTCCCGCCGATATACATGCTCTGGATCTCGGCCAGGCCGGATCCCAGCTCCAGCAGGGGGTTTGACTCAGACCCTTCCACCAGCACCTCCCTGTGGCAGGTTTCGGGAGTGCAGGACGGATCAAGCAGACTGACCCCCAGCAGGCCGTTGCTGTGCAGGAAGGCATGGGCCGTGTGCCAGAGGCCGTTTGAGACGTCCAGAGGTAGTTCCACAAGGACGGGCTGGACATCCTGGAGCTGTCGGAGGGTGTGCCGTAGGTGGCCTTCCTGCAGCTCTAGTGTGAGGGACTGCTCATTCACCTGCCACCAGAGTAGGATTTTTTAATTAGCATGTTAAAGGGTGACTTAAAAGGGCCGGTATGCCACAGTTCTGTACTGAAATCCACCAACATTAATGTTTTCATACACATACTCTTTAGGGCTTCCTTAGGGCTGAGATTTTATTTTTTATGTGTGTGTAAATACACTCTGTTCTGATTGGCTGACACTTGAAAAACAAAACTGTTTTTTATTAAAAAGAAAAAGAAGTGAAATGACTGCGAGTGGGTGGAGCTAAACTACTGAAAGGGTGGGCCATATGCTTCGTCTACCTGGCACCGCAGTAGGGTGGCCGTGCTCTGGACTGTCCGGAAGCTCAGGGTCACATTCAGGGTCACCGAGGCGTCCTCAATGGGGCTCTGGACGAGGAGAAAGCCACTGTTCTCGAAGGAGAACGTGGTGGACGTTTGGCACCGTGTCCCAGCAAAGCCCTCGGGGCAAGAGCACTGGTAGCGGTGGCGCCCATTGCTGAGGTAAGCAGTGCAGGTGGCTCCGTTCTGGCACCGGTGCCGCTCACAGCCCAGTAGCACCACTGTGCAGTTCTGACCTCCATACAGGTGTTGGTTCTGGGGCTCTTTTGAACACTCGCATCTGTAATCTCCACCCAGGCTTACACACAGGCCGCCGTTCTGGCACGGGTTGGTGTCGCACACCTCAGCGTCCTCTTCACTGAAAGCACCTGTTGAGATGAGAAAATAATAATAAAAAAAGTTACACCAAGGTACAGGAGGGCTTTTTAGGCCCAGTTCTAATTATTTACGAGACTGCAGACATTTATTAGACCTTTATTAGTGCTGGCAGTTTTGCTTCTTGTCCCTACATATACACCACACAGAGTTAGCAAATAAGCTAACTCATTTTAGCTAACTAGCTTCCTAACATTTTAGTACTTAAATCATTCATGCAGTTTTTGAAGTCATGTAACGGTTAAGTGGCATTTTGAGGTTGAAACACCGTCCCCTGGTGGCCACACACTTCAAAAACTATGGCCAAATTTATTTATTGCATAACGTTCTCTGAGAATATTTACCTTTATCAACAAATAAAAACAGGATAGAGATTTTCACAGAAGATATTTGAGGTTTGTAATCATGTCATGGTTCCCAGTGATTTTCGGCAGTGTTGCATGGACGAAACAGCGCCCACTGGTGGCCTAGAACTCAAAGCTTTGCCCTGTAGCAGAGATTACGTTTAAATGACATTTATGGCAAGTATAAAAAGTGGAATTAATCATTTCTTCTGCAGTAAAAGCCAATAAAAAAGTGCACATTAAATAAACTGTTTAGGATTGTTCAGTGCGCACATATCTGCACATATTTTATGTACCAATAAGAAGGATTTAAATAAATTATTACTCTTCTCATCCCTACACTTCAGCATGTTCATCAACCTTTACATATACGTTGAAGGCTCTTAGCAGACGCCCTTCTCCAGAGCAACTTGCAACAGAGCTTCACTGTTTACTCAAACTAGCTCAAACGGCTGGCTGGTCCAGTCTTGGCTTGTAGGTCAATGTCAGAGTTTGACTGGGTTCTGATGCGGGCAGCAGCTACAGGAAGCCAGTGAGGAGAGAACGCAGCAGAGGAGCTGAACATAGCTGAAATCAGAAATGCTGAAGACGACCCGCTCGGCTAGACAATACTGATGAGTATACAGACCAAACGTGCGGCCAGGGAGGACAATATTCAGTAACACTTCCAAAGAAGACAGTCAAGTCTGTGAGAGTACTAATGTACAGGAAAGGCAGTGTTTGTGTGGTGGAAACAGCGCCCCCATGTGTCTTAAACCAAATCACTTTTGCTAGACTTGTTTTCTATGTTTAAAATAAAATGTGTGTTATTAAAAGCAGCATTAGTGCTAAAAATGTCTTATCTAGCACCATAAAAAAATTTAAATTCTAATCTTGTTATTAAACGTGTCAAAGATCAAGGTGGCCTTTCGCTTGGTTGGAAGAAAGGCATGTAGGCCCATAAACTTACACCTTACAGAGGTACCAAGCTGGACAGTGACCTCTAAATTAAAGCACATTCACCTTTTCTTCTATAGCTGGAGGTTGGGAATATACACTACATGTCCAAATGTTTGTGGACACCTTCAAATGAATGCATTCAGCTGCTAAAAGTTGTACCTGTTGCTGACACAGAAGTGCAAATGTGCACATACACAGCTTGTCTAGTTCCTGCGGAAAAGCACTGGTAATAGAATAGGACTCTCTGGAGCAGGAACACACAAACCTGGCTGCACCAGGCATGGGCTAGAGGGGTATAATGCCCTTGAGCTTTGAAGCACCGGAACAGTGGGGTGGTGATCATCCAACATCTCGACTGAATGCAATCAATTGTTCACAGCAATGCTCCTGCAAAATCTAGTAGAAAGCCTTCTTCCCTGGACAGTAGAGACAATTACTCCAACAAAAGCAGGACAGACTCTTTAAATGCCCTTGGAGAAACAGTGAATAATGAGCAGATGTCCCTATACTTTTGTCCACACAAAGCAGACAGTTTAACATTAGCAGCAATGTCAGCAGACAAAAGACAAACCCAAGCAGTGAATCTTTACCTGCAGAAAGCAGCAGAATGCTCCACACTAGCGTGCTCAGTCTTGACATGGTGCTGGTCAGTGTGGGTGAGCAGAGTGAATCTGGAGACCTCTGAGAAGCCCTGGGTTGTAAAGCTCCAGCACAACAAGCCACATCTACAGTGCATCTTCATCCATGTGTCCGTCTGTGTGTGTGTGTGTGACTGACTAAGGTAATGCTGGGATCAGTGTGAAGCAGATCTGCATAGGATTAGGCTAATACACTTACACACCTAACACACGGGTCCCGGGCCACTGGCTAAATCGTGTGATGTCACACGTGCTAGCCAGGCAGACTTCACACAGACGTCTAGCCTTACATAACACACTCGAGGCACTCTGAGTGAGCCTGAGCTATTTCTGCAAAGCCACTGATTTAGACGCAAAGCATTTAAAGTAGAGCTGGGCAATATGATGATATTTTATTGAACTGTAATATCATATGTTTTTCTAAGCATATGGAGGAGACTGTTCGTGCTGAATCAACACTGATCAGCTGCAGGTTTCATTACTAACAGTGTAATTAGACTGGGTTAATTAGATGAAGAGCAGCAGATGTTGAGTATAAATCACTGTATTCAGTACAGGAGAGGATCCGAAACGTATATAAGAATCTGTCGCTACTGATCCGATTACATGTCGCTTCATTTAGTCCGATTACATGTATTGTGATAAACATCATATCATGAAAAAAAGACCTTAAATATCAAGATATAGTATTTTTACCATATCATCCAGCTCTAACTTAAGGCATACCGTCTTTCAGGTGCGACTGCTAACTGAATCAGAAGTCTGCAGATGGTAATGCCCCTCACAGAAAGTTCTTCCACCTACTGCCTGAAGCCTGAGACACTGTTCTACCACAATTCTGAGAAGGTTGTGGTCTAAAACGTGCTGTAGTAAGGAACCTCACGACACCTTGCTACCCCCCGTTCTACCCCACGGCTTGTTTTGGACGGCGGCTCATCACCTCAAACTCAACCCCCGGCAAGACCAAGCTGCTGTACTTCCCAGGAACTGCTGGACTTTACCATGAGTATGCCATCACCTTCGAGAAGTCACTGGTCACGCCATCTACAGAAGCTGGAAGCCTTGGTGTAGTCATGGATGATCAGTTATCGTTCTCAAGTCATGTTGCAGTTCTGACTCGGTCCTGCAGATTTCTCCTGTACAGCACCCGGAGAATTCGACCCTTCCTCTCTAGAGGAGTCACCCAGGTGCTCGTTCAGGCTCTCGTCACTTTAAGACTCAACCACTGCAGCTCTCTTCTGGCTGGTCTCCCTCTGCAGAACATCATGCCCCTGCATCTTATCCAGAACGCAGCGGCACGGGTCGTCTTCAACATCCCTACTGAAACAGAAGTTCATCTTGGAGAAACCATTTAACAACTCAATAAGTTGGGTTAAACAAATAAATTAAACTACTGATTATATAGTTTCAACTGATGCACAGACATTACTTACTATGTTTATTTTATACATTTGAAATTCATGATAAACCATTTATTCAAACATACAACTACTCACTATTTTGACACACTTAAGTTAATACAAATTCAGCAATATTCACTCAAGTTAACAATGCTTACAACCCCCTTCTGTCCTGCATTATTATGTTCATTTATTTTTACATTTAAAATCTAAATTTACTTTTCATTCTCTGCACACTTTAAACAATGGAACAATCAATAACATGTAGAAGTAATTATAAAACACACTTAAATAAAGCAATGAACATTAAAAACACAATAAAACTACTAGTAAATTACCAGGTTATCTGACCGCACTCATGAGCACAGGGATCGAGCTGCAGCATTGCGCATGCGCAGTAAGCCACCAGAGCACAGGGGGTGGAAAAAGGCGCCAAGCTAACGTATATGCACCAAAGCTAGCAAAATAGCTAGCTCGCTAACATTAGCAGCTAGCAGGCTAACTTACCCGAGAGTTGACGAGAACGTCATGCTCCACATATGACCTAAAATAACCTAAAACCACCAATTAAATTATATAAAATACCCGTCAGGAACTACAGCGGGGTCACGCGCTCGCAGTGTACCGTTTCACCGCCTCACCGCAGTTAGCTAGCAAGCTAATGCTAGCGCTAGATTTTACAAACACACATTCAGAGGAACTAACGCTAGTGGAAAGGCTTTTTTTAGGTTATTCTGTGTATTTTCAGCTATGAAGAGTAGAGGTGAAGTTTGACAAAGTGAAGTTGAGGGAGAAACAGGGGGAACTGGCGGGACCGCGGTCCGCTCGAGTTCTGCTCCCCTTCGACATGCTCTGCGCATGCGCGGAACACCGCTTTTAATGTTTACTTTTGCTATTGCGTTTTTTATAATTTTTTTTTTAATGAAAATAAATAAATTAATAAATAATAATAAAAAAAATTACAAACCCCCATTTCTTATCGTCTTCCTCAACTGGTAGTGATTTATGCTACCGAAATATCGTCCCTATAGCTAGATACTATAGCTGGTAGCATTCTCGGACATTAGCTAATCTTTTTAGCCTTTAGACATATATGCATGCTTTAATTCTCACTATAAAGGTGTATTTTGTTAGTGATCATTACTACTGAGTATTTGTATATATGTGTACAAATGTAATAGAATATTTCTGTATATAGAAAAGCTTCCCCTACATTGGTTCTGTATATTTATTATATTTAGTGAACTGTATATTAGTGCTATCCCGCTATAAATTATGTGAGCCTTACCACACACATTACAGTGTAGGCTATAAAGTTTGACCTGACTTGATATAGAGGGACTGAGGTTACTTGCAGGACTCATTGGTTTATGATACAGATCAAATTGATTTAATTTCTTTTATTAAAATTAAAAGTTTGTAATTTTGTCATCAATCACTGAGCCACCACTGCAACAAAAACTGTAGGAAGGTTTTTTTTTTTTATATATTTCTTTATATTGTGCAAAACCAGCTGTACTAAAGCAATACTACAGCATGGCTATGCATTGGTAATAAGGTATGTAAATCAGCTGTGGTGTGATGGCCTGATAAGATACTTTAGACATATCCTATCCTAATAATTTAATTTACAGATTCACCTATAAACACACACACACACACACACACACACACACACACGCGCACAAAATCAATGGTAGCATGCTTCGACAAGGTAGCACAAATCGACAGAACACCGGTTCATTAAAAACCGGGGGAAAGTGTGTGGAAAATGTGGCTCTAGCTATATTTTTAATTTTATTTTGTGGTGGCTATGTACTTTAAAAATACTAAACAACAGATAAATAAGTGTAACAACGCAAAAAGATAAATAGGTTAAGTCTTGAACTTTGAAACTTGTAGCTTGTGGGCTACAGAATGAACCCAGCACACAATTGATCGCACAATAACTTCTTGTCAATTTTGTAGATTTTAAATGATAAAAATTCACCTGCTCGTCTGTTGTAAGCGCTCCTCCAGCTCGCCGAGCCCCACTCAATTAGCCTCCAGCTGCAGCCCAGAGTCAGGGGTGTCCCTCAGCCACTGAAACTAGTCCCCCATGTTTATTTATTTATTTATTTTTTTTGGTGGTATTCATTTTAATGGCCATTCGTCTGTGAAAAAAAGTGGTTGGACCAATGTTCCCATGCTATTAAAAAGGGGTCCCAACGTTTTAAAAATATCCCTGTCTATTCTAACTCGTGGTGACAAATTGGTGCATCCGCCGGCACCTCCGAATCGCACTTTCCCTTTTTTTAAAAAAAAACAAACAAACCCAAAAAAACCCAATAACTTAATAATAATGAAATAAACACTGACACTTTAGAAAAGCCACAACAATTCAAGATGCATTCTTTAAAGTTGAATTATTATTTTTTTGGAAAAAATATATAAATGTAATCAAAATGTAAAACAAAAGATATAAACGCTTAAATCTACAAAACCAGTGAGAATATCTGATTAAATTGTCATATAGACACCCTTTCACATTCTAATGTGCAACCAGTCAACCGCTAACGATCCCGGGCCGCTGTAAAAAAAAAAAAAAAAAAAGCAAAACAAAGAAAACTACATTACCCACAATGCCACATTGCCAGGAAATTGCCAGGAAATTGCGATTTTAAGAGTAAAAATATTTCAGGTAGGAATCTAACAACGCAATTTTAGGAGTGATATTAAACAGCGGGATCTGTTTTGATTTAAGCGAGATCGTATTAATTATTTAACGTAGGAGAAAACACAGGCAGCCAATCAGGCGGCAGCTTATTGAACCGTCCGGCAGTGTGGCACGGTGGGCGGGTGGAGCAGCGCCTGTTTTGTTGTGGTCGTTTCTGCTTATTTTTAGGAGAACTCCCGTTTTAAAGTTCTGTCTGGGGGCATGTAGGAGAGGCTGTTAGCAGGGGACATAAAGAGAAGCTGCATCACAAGGTAGGAACGAAAAAGAGGCGAAGCATGAAGCATTTTTTCAGCTTAAGGTCGTGTGTCGACATTCTCCTGTCAGGGGGGGCAGGTGGGGACAGGGCTCCACAAGGGGACACCAGGAAATGAATGGAAGTGCTCAGGACTCGGGGACAGGGCTGGGTTTGCATTCTTATGATGCAGATCGTCCTTATTTTAATTGTGTGCACGGTTGTCCACTATGTCAGTGATCGTGGACTTGCTGCAGGCCTACCTGGCATACACCACTTTGCACTAGAGTGACCAACATCAGGGCTGATTCTTGCACAGGGATGACCAGTGCATGCCTTAATTCTCACTATAAAGGTGTATTTTGTTAGTGATCATTACTACTGAGTATTTGTATATATGTGTACAAATGTAATTGAATATTTCTGTATATAGAAAAGCTTCCCCTACATTGGTTCTGTATATTTATTATATTTAGTGAACTGTATATTAGTGCTATCCCGCTATAAATTATGTGAGCCTTACCACACACATTACAGTGTAGGCTATAAAGTTTGACCTGACTTGATATAGAGGGACTGAAGTTACTTGCAGGACTCATTGGTTCATGATACAGATCAAATTGATTTAATTTCTTTTATTAAAATTAAAAGTTTGTAATTTTGTCATCAATCACTGAGCCACCACTGCAACAAAAACTGTGGGAAGGTTTTTTTTTTTTTTATATATTTCTTTATATTGTGCAAAACCAGCTGTACTAAAGCAATACTACAGCATGGCTATGCATTGGTAATACGGTATGTAAATCAGCTGTGGTGTGATGGCCTGATAAGATACTGTACAGGATTAGAAAATAAATATTTGTGTTGTGTGATGTTTTACTGTGTTTGTCCACCCCTCATGTTAAGGGACTAATTTAACGATGCTCACAAATACTGAATTTAGACTGTCAACATCTCATATTGGTAAAAAAAACAAAAAAACAACAACACTCCTAAAATGTATTTGCTTTTAAAAGCTATTTAAATTAGAGCAAGTATTTCTTAAAAAGTCATGTGCTAGACCATGCGAGCTACAATTATGCTCAACTATGTAGAGGCGTTTATTATTGTTTTTATAGAATAAAGCAAGTTATATCACATTAAAAAAACAACCTTTTTTTTGCATTTGAGAGAAACTAAGGATCTAAGCTCTAAGATCTAAACTAAGCAGCATTTTACAGGCTGAAATTCTCATTAGTAGTATTCATATACTTGTTCTCAAAACCATCCATAATATTAAAATACATTTATAATCATTTAAAAATGCAATTATATACAGTACTCAGTAGCGATGTGTATAGTGGTGGTAGTGCAAATGAACTGAAATCAGCTGCGCACAATGTTCTCTTTCAGATGCTAACTGTCTGAGTGTAGTGTGTAAGGTACAAATCCTTGTTCATTGACCCTCTTTAACACCTTCCCTCCTTTTATTTCATCTTGTATCCTCCTAGATTTCCAATGCAGACAACCTTTTCTGAGCCATGAAGGCCAAAAGGAAAGCCAACCCAACCCGGCCATCGCCAGCGAAGAGAAAGGCTAACGCCCCTGCCGAGGGATTGGGATCGTCATCTGCTGGCCCAGCAGAAAAGTGCGAGAATGGAGAAACTGGTGTGGACGCCGCTGTGGCTGCGGAGAAACGCTGTTTGCGGATTTCCCAAAGCGACAGCTGCTTCCTCAAGTTCCTGAACAAGGACAGGCAAGCGGTGCCGTCGTTTTGCGACATCGTCGTCACAGTGCGTGGAAAAACATACCCCGCCCACAAGGTGGTGCTAGCGTTCGGCAGCAGCTATTTTCACGCTAAGCTGAGCGAAAATCCGTCCCTGGACCGCATCAGCTTTGACAATGTGGAGAGTGCCAGCTTTGCCCACCTGCTGGACTTCCTGTATACTTCCGAGATGGAAGTGCAAGAAGGCCAGATCCCTTCGCTAGCTGAGGCGGCCTGCTTCTTCGACATGATGGAGGCGGTGAACCTTTTGGCAGGGGAGGCAGAGCCTGCTCCCGGGCGACAGGAGAATGGAGAAGAAGAAGAAGTAGAAGAGGAAGAGGAAGAGGAGGAGGAGGAGGAGGAGGAGGAACCTAAAACATCTCATCTGGAAGGGAGTGCTCAGAAGCCTCAAGCGGAAACTCAGTGCTCGTTCTGTGGCCGGACGTTCCGCTATAAGAAGTCGCTAGATAACCACGTGGCTAAGATGCACAGCATTAGCACTTATGCTAAGGAGGCAGAAGGAGTGGTCATCAAGACTGCGGATCCTGTGGTCAGCACCCGCAAATCGTCCCGAAGCAGAAGGACCAGGTTTGAGAAGCAGGAGACTAGAAGTAGCCACGGAATTGAGAGCAACATCCAACGCGACGAGAACGCAGAAGAAGTGGCTACGTCTGTTGAGGACGATGAGGAGGAGGAAGAGGAAGAGGAAGAAGAAGATGATGAGAATGGTGGTGACCAACGAGAACAGGGAGTCCAGGCAGAAACCCCTATGGAGGAGGAGGTGAGCGTAAGGCTCGAGGACCGCAGGAAGGCCAGTGACGATGATGGTGAGAGCGAAGCTACTGGGATGTCTTTGGGTCCGGAGACGGTACAGAGCTCCGAAGATGTGGCTAAATCACAGGGCCCAGCAGAACAGGTCAAAGGCCACGTTTACCCAGAGGGACTGGCACCAGTTATCGTCCAGAGCTCCAGCAAAAAGACCCTCAAATGCCCCAAGTGTGACAAGACGTTTGACCGAATAGGTGAGAGCCTTGACAAAATGATATAGTTAGATAGGACCTCCCGAGTGGCCTTGCTGTCTAAGCGTCAGCAACAGGATATCACAGGTTCATCCCTGGTGATGCCATAGCTGTGCCCGGGTGTTCCTGAGGGTCCCATAAAAGTTTGACACTACATAAAGTACAACAGTCAGCTATAAATTAGGTAAAAAAAAACGGCAAAATAAAAGGTACCCGACTGTGATAATATGTAAATTAGCATTGCTAGCAACCAAAACAGTCAGCAACAAGGGTTTTAGTCTAGATGTGAGGTACGCTGATTTCGGTGGATGGTCATAACGTCTACGATAACTTGTGAGCAAATTACATTGCAAAATCATCGGGGCCCAGGCACGGTTCTCCTTTATGGAGCTGGTAGAGCCCAAAGCCCAAAATTAGAATGGGCTTATTCATAATACACAGTATGGTCAAAAGTTTTGGGACACCTGCTGATTTATTGTTTCTTCTGAAATCAAGGGAATATTTTGGAGTAATTCTCTACTGTCCAGGAGATAGAAGAAGAAGTCTTTCTACTAGATGTTGGAGGAGCATTGCTGTGAGGGTTTGAGGATTTGCATTTAGCAGCAAGAGCGTTAGTGAGGTCAGGATGGTGGACGATGATCACCACCCCGCCTCGTCATCCCGAATTCCCCAACTCATCCCATCCAAAAGTACTGGATGAAGCGCCACCACCATCATTCCAGAAAACACAGTTCCTCCACTGCTCCACAGCTCCTCAATGCTGGGGGGCTTTATACCCCTCTAGCCCACGGCCGGCATTAGGCAGCATGGTGATCTGCTCCAGAGAGTCCTATTCTATTGACAGTACTTCTCTACATGGACTAAACGGGCTGTGTGTGCGATTGCACATCTGTCTCTTAGTAATGAGTGCAACTTAAAGTAGCTGAATGCATTCATTAGAAGGGGTGTCCACAAATATTTGGACATATAGTGTATATTAAGTTTTCCCCAAGAAACATCACTGCTGGACCTCAACTGAGGGCTGGTTTCTGAGCTAGTCGGTTTTTCCACCGTTTCCATGTCTGATGTCACTCCAGTGTAAGTGGGCGGGGCAGAGCCGCTATATGTTGAGTACGTGAGCAGATCTGTGTTTAGTTCATTTCTAAAGTTGGTGGTGATTTTTTTTTGTTGTTCTTCTAAGGAAAATATGAGAGTCACACCAGAGTTCACACGGGGGAAAAGCCCTTCCAGTGCGACATCTGCCTGCAGCGTTACTCCACCAAGTCCAACCTTACTGTGCACAAGAAGAAGCACGCCAGTGACGCTCCCGTCCAGAGGAAAGACCACAAATGCCCCTTCTGCAGCAAGCTTCACGCTAGCAAAAAGACGCTGGGCAAACATGTCAAAAGGTCGGTCGGTCGGTTGGGAGCTTTATTGCTAATCAAAATGTCTTCTCACATTATTGTTACTGTAACCGCAGCTTCACACACAGCAGTAGCGTGACTTTAATCCAGTATGAATCTGCAGGATGTGTGTAGATGTTACAGTCTTATAGTCATAACTGTGGAGTGATTGTTAAATCTACATACACCCTACAGATTCATACTAGATAACAGTCTTTATAGTAATAATTATGGAGTGTTTTGTATCCAGTATGAGTTTGCAGTCTATATGTAGATTTTACAGTCTCTATAGTAATAATTATGGGGTGATTTTTATCCAGTATGTAATTAATTATGTACAGTAGTTACATCTGAACAGATAATATCACAGAAACACTGGACTATAAATGCTATAAACAGCATCATTTATTTCTCCTCCTTGTGCTTGCAGGTTCCATCCTGACCGCATCCAGGAGTTCTTGAGTATGAGGAAGAGGAAGAGTGAAGGGTGGAAGTGTGATGTGAGTTTTTAGTTATCTTGGTTTAGATCGAGAGGTAGGTAATAGTTAATAGGTAGTAATAATAGGTTTAAATAAATGGATTTTAAATGGATTTTAATCCAGTATGAAACTGGAATGTGGATAGTTTTTCCTAATCCTGAAGGTAATACTAGTTTAAAATAATGGATTTTTATCCAGTATGAATCTAAATCTGAAGTATTGTTTTTACAGTCTGAATGTAATAATAGTTTAAATAAATTCATTTTAATCCAGTATGAATCTGGAGTTCAGGTAGTTTGTAATAGTCTGAGGGTAATAATAGTTTAAAATAATGGATTTTAATCCAGTATGAATCTGGAGTTCAGGTAGTTTTTAATAGTCTGAGGGTAATAATAGTTTAAAATAATGGATTTTAATCCAGTATGAATCTGGAGTGCAGGTATGTTTACAGTCTGAAGGTAATAATAGTTTAAAATAATGGATTTTAATCCAGTATGAATCTGAAGTATGGATTATTTTTACAGTCTGAATGTAATAATAGTTTAAATAAATTCATTTTAATCCAGTATGAATCTGCAGTGTGTGAAATTCTACAGTACAGTGATTATAAGCTCTGTGCTTGTTGGTCCCTGTAGATCTGCCACAAATCTTTCACTCGCCGGCCTCATCTGGAGGAGCACATGATCCTGCACACTCAGGACAGGCCCTTTAAATGTGCTTACTGCGACGAATACTTCAAATCACGCTTCGCTCGATTAAAACACCAGGAGAAGTTTCACCTAGGTGAGTTTATTTCCTAATCCTTTGTTTACGTTGGACGTAGAAGGCAGAGGTTTCTTGGTGCTGGCAGGTCTTTCAGCAGTGGTGTTTTTTTGTCCTGTCTTGTCCCAGGACCTTTCCCATGTGATATCTGTGGAAGACAGTTTAACGACACAGGCAACCGAAAGAGGCACATAGAGTGCACCCACGGTGGCAAGAGGAAGTGGACCTGCTACCTTTGTGGGAAATCAGTCAGAGAGAGGTGAGATGTGAGATGATTGAGTTTAGTTCACTTTAATTTTTTTAGACTTTTTACAGTAACGGTGTCACAAAACCACGCCTCCGTTAAACTCCAGCTGCGATTCCCTCGGCTTCATTTCAGAACCACCCTCAGGGAGCACCTGAGGATCCACAGCGGGGAGAAGCCTCACCTCTGCAGCATCTGTGGCCAAAGCTTCCGTCACGGCAGCTCCTACAGGTAAACGTGAGGAGTTACAGTTATAATAATTAAAAATAACTAATAATAGTAGATACTGGATAATTTATAGTAGATACAAAATGAATAGTAGATCATTTCTAGTGGATATATAATATATAATATACTAAATAACATCACAGATATTATGTTAAAAGTAGATACTGAACAATTGATGGTAGATTCTACATCAGGTGTAGTAGTTACTGAAGACTTTGTAGTAAAAAAATATTTATAGTAGTTACTTTAAACTAGATACAATATAATCTATATTCAACACTTCGTTTGTTGAAGATACTAAATCATTTGTAGCCATTAAATAATTAGTAGGTACTAAATAATATGTAGGCGTTACAGAATAGTTCATAGTAAATGTTAAAACATTTCTAGTAGAAAATAAATTATTTGTAGTAGATACAAAATTTATAGTACTTATATTATTAGTACTATAGTACTATAGAATATTATCTAAGAGTTCCAGGATAATTTATAGTAAATATTGAAATAATTATATTAAATGAAATAAATCATTTATAGTAGATACAAAATAATTTGGAGTAAATACTGAATAATTTATAGCAGGTGCTAAATAATTTGTGGTTGATGCCAAATTCACAGTAGTTATTGAACAATGTTTATAAATTACAGAATAATTAAAATATTCTGTTATAAAATAATTTATGATGTACTACATTCGAGTAGTTGCTGAATGATAGGAATGAAAAAGGAAAATAATAATAACTATAATAATAAATAATAATAATAATAATAATAATGTTTCTTGATTGTATTTGCAATTTCTATTGTATGTTCTGTATAATTCTGAATGCATTAAAGAAATGATGTAAAATCCTTACCTCACATGTTGGTCAGGACCTCTTTAGATTTACACTAGAGCTAGTGTAGCTAACAAGAAATGAACACTTATAGCCCACCTATTAGCATGGTGCTCCCTGTTATCTAGAACATGGACTAAAGTGAACAATTATTATTATTTTTATTATTATTATGTTTATTTATTTATTTATTTATTTATTTTTGCCCCACAGGCTACATCTTCGCGTGCACCATGACGACAAGCGGTACGAGTGTGAGGAGTGTGGCAAAACGTTCATTCGTCACGACCATCTAAAGAAACACAGGAAGATACACACGGGTACCCGAGAGTCTTAAAAGATCCATCACTTAAAATTCAGGTTCCGAAAATTTAGTCCTGGTAGATAACTGCTTTCTCTCTTCTGCAGGAGAGCGAGCGCACCAGTGCGAGGAGTGTGGGAAGTGTTTCCGACGTGCTGACCATCTGACTGTCCATTACAAAAGCATTCACCTGGGAGAGAAAGTCTGGCGAAAGTAAACACTTCTACACGTCGCGCAAACACTTCCTTTACCAGAGGGCTGAAGATAAGACGTGACCTTAAAGCAGCAGTTTGGCCAAAAATCTAAATATCATGATGGATCTCTGAGCCCAGATTCAGTCGATCCGCCAAGACACATTTGGTCCCCGACGTGGGCTTCTTTAGTTTACAACAACAGATGCTAGGCTAACGCTGCTAACAAACACTGGACTTAGACTGTCACCAATTAACTCCCCTCTGCAAACACGCCCCAAAACCGCTTAGCTCTCAGCCCGTCTCTCAGCTCCTCCAGATCTTTAGTAGTTGGTAAATGGATGTGGTTTAGAAGATGGTGGGAGATGGTTCTGTTTATCACCAAATTAAATGTAGTAGTTACTGAATAATTTATAATACTACATTTGATTAATCCAGTAAATAATTGATGGTAGAGACTAAATCATGTGTAGTCGTTACTGAAGAATTTGTAGTAGATACAAAATTATTTAAAGTAGATACTAAATAATTTCTATTCAATATTAAATAATTTGTAGAAGATACTGATTAATTTATAGCAGGTACTAAATAATTAGTAGATACTACATTTATAGTAGTTACTGAATGATATGTAGGAGTTATAGGATCATTCTGTCTGGACCAGGATTTGAAACCTCTGCAAATATATACCAGGTTCTTCATATTGGTGGAAAACCTTCTGTAGATGGTTCTGTGTAGCACCAAACAGGTTTTGTCAAAGCAGCCCTTTTCAGTACCATGTAGAACCCTTTTAGCTTAGCGTTCCTAACTGGGCGGTCCTAATCTTGGGAGCTGCTCACAGAAGCCATGTTTTCGGTGGATTTTGAGAGTCTGTTCTCCAACGCTGCAGGTACAAGGCCGTCGTGCACCAGTGTGAAGTGTGCAAGAAAGAGTTCAGAGGGAAGACCAACCTCATGACCCATTTCAGGACACATTCAGGTAATGAGGCGTTCTCGTTTACAGACCTGGCTCCCAACCCTGGTAATGAGCTGAATCAGCAGTTTGGGAGCTTGGTAAACACTGAGATGTGCAGGGCTGTGTGGGGTATGAAGGACATCAGGTGAAGCTTCGTTAGACCTCTAAAGGGTTCTTCATACTCACACATCTCTAAGACAAACATGGTTCTTCGCTCAAGGAACCTTTTGAAGCACCTTCAGGGGTATAAAGCCCCTCAGCATTGAGAAGCTGTGGAGCAGTGGATGGACTGTCTTCTCTGGAATAATGGATGGTGCTCCATCCAGTACTTTTGGATGCAAAGAGTTTTTTTTTGTTGCTAACGTTACATCGCTGAATGCAATCAAATCCTCACAGCAATGCTCTTCCAAAACGTAGTAGAAAGCCTTCTTCTCTGAACAGTAGAGACAGTTACTCCAAAAAAATTAGGATGAACTATTTCTTTTTTAATACCCCTGCTGTCCCAATACTTTTGTCCAAATATTGTATTGTCCTTTAATCAATTCTGTCTCTAGTCTTGAAGCCTTTCCTCTCCTGAGTGCTGATTTTGTTCCAATCTCAACAGGTGAGAAGCCCCACCGCTGCGTCATCTGCAACCAGACTTTTCGGATTAAGAAAACTCTGACCAAGCACATGGTCATCCACTCGGACGTCCGCCCCTTTAACTGTCCGCACTGCAGCGCCACTTTCAAACGCAAGGACAAGCTAAAATACCACGTGGACCACGTCCACAGCGGACGTCCCGCGAGCCAGTCCCCGTCCCATCTCTCCGCTGCCTCGAACGACAAGCTCCCGGGAGCCCTGGCCTCCTCCGAGACGGCCAAAGTGTACAAGAGCGTCCTGCAGGGTGACGTGTGCGTCCCCGTCACTCTGGTGCCCGTCCAGATGCCCGAGGAGAATGACCTGACCCATTCGGTCCAGCAGCAGCAGCAGCAGCTGCAGCAACCAGGCAACTATCAGCCGGCGACTGACCTCGTGTTCCTGGAGAAGTACACGCTGACGCCTCAGCCGGCGAACATAGTGCACCCGGTGCGGCCGGACCAAATGCTGGACCCCCGGGACCAGTCGTATCTAGGCACTCTGCTGGGCCTGGACACGGCCAGCGCCGTCCAGAACATGGCTGCTTCTGAGCATCCCCATTAGCACCTTCTCTGTTCGAACGCTCAGCTGCTTAACCGCAGTGTTGCCGCTCGTTTACGCTGCCCTGCAATACGGCGTTATTATTTTTTAGTATTTACTGTATTTTAATTACATGGTGAGGTAATTAAGGTACAAAAGGGGTGTGGTTTTAAGCTGCAGTACGTCAATCTCTCTTTTAAAAGTCTTCTTATTGGTGTAAACATCAACCAGCACCCTGTGAGACTGGAAATCATGTCCGCAAATGAAATGATGTTAAATGATGCATTAAAATGCAGAATATGCTAAAATACGTCTGATGGCTTATTCACGTACGGTAGGAAATGGTGTAGCTGCTAAATGTTTCAAATAACAACAACATTAGCTGCTAATTCACATCACGCAACACACGGCTAATGCACGGAAAACCAGAAAACCAATATTATTATTAATTACAATAATTTCAATGATCCCTCAGTTTTTTGTACCCAACAGCTAGGATAGGCTTGGGTAGAACATGCTAAGGTTTGGTGGAATCCGTTCTTCACGCTCCCTTGCAATACTGCCAATGTCTCTGGCAGCAACGCAACCCCAGAGCATGATACGTCCACCCCCATGCTTCACAGTTGGCAAGGCAAGCTTTCCTGTTTCTGTTTTGACTTCATCAGTCCACAGCACTCAACACTTCGAATGTTTAGCGACAAGGTCACAGCTAAGGTGTTCAAGAAGACCATCCTCTAGATTCAGCTAAGCTCCATGCAGGTTCATGGTAGCCATGAGGGTTTGGATTTGCCTGTCTTACCAGCATATGAGCAGTTCTCTCCAGGGGTTTCCTGAGTGTCCTGAGCTCATCTTCACTTCCACAGTTCTCCTGAACTGCCGTTTATATATATATATATATATATATATATATATATAGCATGGCTATCTTCACGTAACCCTGTAGGCATTACATGTTTTAGGTTTCATAACTTTAGACAGTTGATTAGAGAGAGTTTGGATTCAGCAGTTCCTAATTACAGCTGGTGAACTACATCAGGATTGACTTGCAAGTGCCCGGGGAGCAGAGAGGGTGACTGGGCCTTGCTCAAGGGCCCAACAGTGGCAGCTTGCAGAGCCCTGGTATCGAACCCACAACCCCATCATCCATAGCCCGGAACTCTAACCACTGAGCCACCACTGCCCTCAAGGTAAGGTTGGCCAAATCGTTGCACAGGCCTTGTTGATACGCTCCAAATATTTACATATCCCAAAGACTTGGATGTCTGATTATACGAGTTTGTGAGAGCAACCTCAAAAGCCCTGCTGACCCCTGTCCCCGTCACTCTGGTGCCCGTCCAGATGCCTGAGGAGAATGACCTGTCTCATTCGGCTTTAGCCGGCGAACATAGTGCACCCGGTGCGGCCGGACCAAATGCTGGACCCCCGGGCGGGTCCAGTTGTATCTGGGCACTCTGCTGGACCTGGACACGGCCACTGCCGTCCAGAACATGTCTGTTCAGAACATCTCTGTTCGAACGCTCAGCTGATTAACCACAGCATTGTCGCTCGTTTACGCTGCTCTGCAATACGGTATAACTTTCTGGACGTATCCTGGATATGGTCAGCAGTTTAAGAGCTCTGACCAAGCGCACCATAAGCGTAGTTAGTCAAGTTTAATTGGATGTATTGCAGCAGACTGTGATTACACATCACTGTACCGTGTATGTGAATAGCAATAGGGACGTCCTGATCCGATCTGGTCTGATCCGAGTACCCTAATGCTGATTGTCAGATGATACTGATCCGATCTAACCTTTGTGTTTTAACCAATAATACAGCCTCACAATTTAGTGGTGGGGCATGCTGTTAATTAATAACAGTAAGTACCGGTTTCTGTAATCAGACTAAATTCTAATCTGATCTACATTGTCTGAAGCGACTTATTAAAACAACTGTTTTGTAAACTCCACAGTGTTTAACATCTTACAATCCAGTCTGACTTTCAAAGACAACACCCGACCCATTATAAACGCCTGGATCGGCCCGATCCCGAGTGGACATAGATCAGATCGGGACATGCCCAGCTTTTAAGAGTCCTGCTGCTACTGATGCACTTTGCCAGCGGGTCTAAAAAAAAAAAAGTGTGTTGGGCTTTTCCTGCCTTTTTTGTGGATTGCCTGCCGACTCCGTACCCTCAGAATTCTAACATTAAAATATTATAAAATTACTGGGGTCACCTGACCACCACTCAGAAAGTACATTTTTTCAATGTTTGTAAAGAGGCTACTGACCATGGCATTGCACCATTATAGAAAATTGGGGTCTTGTTTATGATGCAGTGCCCTGTCCACTCTTTACAGCATTCTGTACAGCCTATCAAAATAAAAGTCCTGTTTGGTTGGATGACCCTTTTTAATATTTTACAAAAAATGCACACACACTTAGACAGTCACACCACCTGCCATTTTTAGACTTGAGAATCTAAAATTAACTTCTGATGCACTGAAACCGGTATAGTGGAAATAATGTATTTAATACATTTTTCACAGCTTGTCATAATAAAAGTAATGTTAAATTGGATGACCCTTTATAATAGTTTACTAAAAATGCACATGCGCTTAGACAGTCACACCACCTGCCATTTTTCACCAGTAACGAAAGGGAATTTTATTTTGATGCTCTGAAATGAAGGTATTGTGCAATAATGTGATCTGTGACATGTATTTATATATAGTAAAATAATGATTTAATAATAATGGACCAGGACAAGTCAGGTCACTGACTTATACAGTAGACATGTCCGGCACAGTGGTAATTATATCCAGTGTTATGACCTGTTACAAAAGTATGTAAGCACTCGGACAAAATAAAAAGGCAGAATCTTCAGTGACGAAATCGTGCTGGACTTTGGGTAAGGGAGTCAAAAGGTAATCACTGTTTGTTTTTCCAAAGTCACCAGAATCTTGTTTTGACCAGAAGGCTCAGACCATGGTCCGAGGTGAAGAACAATCGGAGCAAAATGAGGATTATTCCGCTTGCTCTTTGCGCTTGGTTGTGCCAGGCCAGGAGAGGTAAAAGCCTTGGATTAGAACTTTATTCGACATCGATCAGTCATAACATTAAAACCACTGACAGGTGAAACAAACAGCATTAATTACCTGGTACCGGGTATAGCCGCTAAGGTGTGGCTATATGAGGCAGCAGTCAGTTCTTGAAGGCGATGGGCGAGTGCAAGATATCCGAGACACTTTGACAAGGACCAAAGTTGTGATGGCTAGACGTCTGGAGGGTCAGAACATCTCCCAAAAACGTCAGGCAGGTCTTGTGGGGGTGTTCCCTCCTGGTATGCAGTGGTCAGTACCTACCAAAAGGACAACCAGTGAACTGGGCACAGGGCTCCTTGATGCTCATGGAGGCCCACGCCCACCTCACAACTTACAAGTGCCAGATACCACCTTCAGAGGGCACCTTCAGAGGTCTTGTGCCTGTTTTGGTGGCACGAGGAGGACCTACACAGTATTAGACAGGTGTTTTTATTGTTCTGGCTGATTCGTGTCCAATCACAGTTGTTCTGTTCACCCTCTGAACAGCAGCTGTACAGGACTAATAGGTCTTTATTCCCACAGATGATCAGTACTGTCTAAGTCCAACACTAGCACAGGGCTATCTAGTCCCTGACCTGGGACACTACCAACATCTCGCTCAGGTTTCCTATGGCTGTAATCCTGGACTGAAATCCTCCGCCAGAGCATGGTGGGGGGTGATCAAATGTGAAAATGGACAGTGGTCCCACACCCCGGTGTGTTTAGGTAAGTACGGTCCTACACTACAAAACCTGTGATGTGACAACCAGACCACTATGAAGTGGTACGACCTGGCCTAGGGTCAGGCTGTGACAGGCCCTCCTTCCCCTTTATGGAGAGCTCCCCTGGTGGCCAATCGTGGACCTGTGCCTACAGGAACAGACTCATGGTCAAGCCGGCTCATGAAAGAAATATTAGGGGTGGGGGTCGTAACACACTGTTGCAACGCTGTCTGCTGGTATACCCACCCATCACAGTCAGCGTACTGGAGAAGCATGTGGGCTGAGGTGGTAGAGTAATACTACAGGATTTTACACTAATATGACTCTATGGGTTCTGCAGTGTTACACAGCAGTTCTGGAGAGAGGTTCTCCTCCTGCAGCTTCACCACCAAAGCTCCATAGTGCAGTAGCAGCAGCAGCAGCGCTCCAGCCCAGAGTGGGAATGACGGAGACGCTGTTCTCCCTGTTCCAGTTAGTGGAGCATCACGTTGCTTTAAGTAGGATCATCAATTAGGCATCTACCACCTACTGAAAATGGATATGAACTGTATTGTTATATACATATATATATATATATATATATATATATATATATATATATATATAAAATAACCAAGAATTCTAACATTAAAATATTATAAAATTACATTCCCATGGTCTTACTGGGGTCACCTGACCACCACTCAAAAAGTACAGTTTTTTCAAAGTACAGTTTTTTTCAAAATAAAAGTCCTGTTTGGTCGGATGACCCTTTTTAATAGTTTACTAAATCTGCAAATGCGCTTAGACAGTCACACCACCTGCCATTTTCACACTCAGGCATCTAAAATGAACTTCTGATGCACTGAAACAGGTATTGTGGAAATAATGTATTTAATACATTCTTCACAGCTTGTCATAATATAAAGTCCTGTTTAGTCGGATCACCCTTTATAATGGTTACTAAATACTAAAAATGCACATGCGCTTAGACAGTCACACCACCTGCCATTTTTCACACTTCAGTAACGAAAGGGAATTTTATTTTGATGCTCTGAAATGAAGGTATTGTGCAATAATGTGATCTGTGTCATGTATTTATATATAGTAAAATAATGATTTAATAATAATACACTTATATGACATACTATATGACATATTCTTCTGTTTGTTGATCCAGCTGTGAGTGACTGTCTTGCGCCGGACATGCCGCACGCCAAACCAGTGCAGCCGCTACAGGCATCATATCCCAGTAAAAGCAGTGTTGCCTTTACTTGTGACAAAGGCTATGAGTTTGAGAGAGGTCGGCAAGAGGCCACATGTGAAGATGGAGAGTGGACGCTGCCGGTGTGTACCCGTGAGTCACCTAAAAAACCCATCTAATACTAAAATGACAGTATTTTTATGTTTTCAGATCTTGTGAATGTGTCTGAGAGCACGATTTTAACATTAAACAAAATATGAGGTTCATTCATTTGACAGGAAAGCCGTCTGCATGTGGGGCTCCTGCCCGTGTTGCCAACGCCGTCATCAAACAACCATACCGGGATGCTTATGATGCACTCGAAAGAGTGGAATATGAGTGTAAAAACGGATATAAGCTATTCGGACAGGAATACAGCTTCTGTATGCTGACCCTGTGGACCCGTGCACCCAGTTGTAGTAAGATTTGGTTTTTTTATCAGCCATAACATTAAAACCACTGGCAGGTGAATTGGCAGGTGAATTTACCTGTGTACTTTATTTCAGGCAATGGCCTGCTTATTAAATTCAGTCCCAGCCCGGCATAGTCCAACCCCAGCCGGGCCAACAGAAGCAGTCACAAGCAAAGGCAAAGTCTTATTAAAAGTTTTATTAAATAATTATTTTACTATATATAAATACATGACACAGATCACATTATTGCACAATACCTTCATTTCAGAGCATCAAAATATAATTCCCTTTCGTTACTGAAGTGTGAAAAATGGCAGGTGGTGTGACTGTCTAAGCGCATGTGCATTTTTAGTAAACTATTAAAAAGGGTCATCCGACTAAACAGGAATTTTAATATGATAAGCTGTAAATAATGTATAAAATACTTTTTTTTTTTTTAACTACACACTTTCTAAATGGCCTGTGTTTTTTTTGTTGTTTCAGTACCAACTGGACCCTCACAGCCAGGTGGGTTTTTTTGGCCTAAACTTTAGGACACTTACATACTTAACAGTTTCTCCAATCCCCTCCCACCAGTTGGGACCTCCTCTATCACATGATGCTTCCAATGCTAAGAAGTCCTGGTTATTACGTGCCTGAGCAATGGAGCACATTTTGCCATATTTCCTGGCCTCGCCAAGCACTGCTCCCATGGTGTTAGTATGCCGCCCACCGGCCTCGCCCAGCATTGCTACCGGGGTGTTAGTGTGCCGCCCACCGGCCTCGCCCAGCATCGCTACCATGGTGTTACTGTGCCGCCGGCCTCACCCAGCATCGCTACCGCGGTGTTACTGTGCCGCCGGCCTCGCCCAGCATCGCTACCGTGGTATGAGCATTAGCAACGTTACGTTAGTCACAATCTACATCGCCAGACTGGCTTGCAGGAAATGCTACCTTATGTCTCAGAGACTTGAAGGGCACCAAATTCAGAGACTTGAATTGAACAATTGAATCGAACCGATTGTTGGCATGTCTTTGAAATCTCGGCAGGCCGCGGTAGTCAGGTGGTGCATCTTCACTGAACTGTCTTTTATTTCCAGTCAGAAACTGTCCACATTACCCCAGGATAGAAAATGGAGATGTCTACGAGCAGGACAAGAATACCTTAACGGTTCAGTGTGCTTGGCTTTACAAACGCTTCGGACCAACACAAGTGACATGTGTCAATGGACGCTGGTCTGAGTGGCCTGTCTGTAAAGGTTAGCATAACCCGTGGCTTCGTTTAAAAAAAAAAAGAAGAATAGCTGATTTGCAGATGATTTATCAATGTTCTTCTTGGTCGTCAGCTCCGTGCAAGCTGGATCAGTCAAGGTTTTATTCTCATCAGAAGGAATACATGGCACACTCTGATGAGGAGACCTTCTTTTGTAGCTTCTTCTTCAGAGTATCTGTGAAGTGTGATAATGGAAGAGCCTACTATAAAGGATGTAAGTGTATCCCTGATGTCCCACCATACTCCAGCACAGTTATTAGGGCCCTCGTACAAAAAGATTGCAAGCTGCAAAAGCTTGATTAATGTTTCTTTGTATTTTCCAGGCACTTGGAACGAGTGGGTGAGTACATTATAATTAGAGACTTCGCAGCAATTTAACCTCCATGTTTAACCCATCCAATGGCATCAAACACACATATACAGTAGTGACTAGGGGCAGTGAGAACACACACACGCACACACACACACATACACACACACCTGGGGCGGTAAAACAGTGCAAATTCAGTAAACTTCATCCTAAGGTTGTGGGTTCAATGCTTCCAGAGTGGCGAAGCAATGGCTGCCCACCGCTCCGGCAATGTGTGTTCACCGTGATCAGTCGTGCTATAACACCCCTGGAGAAAAGAGGGTTAATTGGCCTTGCTCAAAAATACCAAAGTCTGCCTCCAATGGCAGCTCTACAGACTCACAACCACAACCAGTGGATGTGATCAACAACCCAGTGCTCTAGCCCATGTGGGCCCAGTGGTGGGTCAGCGGTTAGAGCACTAGGTTAGTTAAGTTAAGTGCGTTGATAAGTTAAGGCCCAACAGTGGCAGCTCAGCACTGCGAGCACTTCTTACAGGACTTATCAGTCCTGGGAATCGAACCAGCAACCTTCCGGTCCCAAGCTTTGCTCACCTTTAGACCACGCAGTGCAAGGTCAACCATACTACAGTTGATATAAAAGGTACTTGAATACGTGTTGTAACCACTAAGCCAACCCTGCCGATGAGGTTATTGATCACATGGTTGTGGGTTCTAGACCTGGGTCTGCCTTTGAGCAAGATACTTAATACACTTAGAGCCACCACTGTGCCTACAGTTACCCAACCGTGGCAGGGTAGCAGCGCTCTGACCACTAACATAAGTCATAAGCCTACGAACATACATCGAAGTTCACCACAGCCGGCTGTTCCGATTGGTCGAACTTCTAAATGGGTGGGACACTATGTGATTTTATGGATCTGGCTCCTCATCTCTCTGTAAAACTGCTTGATATGGAAAGTGTAATCCCATAATAATCACACTGGTACCCTGTACCTGCTTTGCAAATCTGAAATGTGGAATGAAGTCTACTTCGTGTTTTGACAGTGATCTGTGCAGAAGGCGTGGCTTCGACTATCCCATCTGCATCTGCAACAAGGACCTGCAGAGCGCCTGGACCGTCCTGTAACCCCAATGCTTTAACCTTTCTCAGAATAAAGACACTTCTTAATCAGACATTAATGCATTACGTCATTCTCTTTAATGGGTTTGGTTTTCTGAACAGAAGGCCCAAGAGAACAGGAAGAGATTCCCCAGTCTCTGGATCTTCTCTGGATATTTACTTCTTGAGTCTTGACAATGGTGGTGGAGAGTCCTGAATTGAGCTTTCATCTGGTGACTGAAACAGCTTAAGCATATGACATTGCTCCATCTCTCTCCACAACCGGTCCAGGGACTAGTGTTATCGGTGTGGTGAGGGTTCGGTCATGGTGGGCCTTAGACACTAAGATACTTTTAGTTTGGTATGATGGTAATAATATCAAACTAAATAATAACATTCCTACAGAACGTGGTGGTGGAGGTTCTCCATCACTGTGTTCATCATTAGAACATCTCCAAAGTTCTCCTCATGGAGTCTAGTATTATTTAGAGTTCTCCTCAGATCAACACTTGGTTTGGTGGTAAATCAGGGCTTATTGATGGTAAATCAGGCGAGCTGCTGCTGCTGCTGCTGCTGCTGCTGATGGAGTTGAACACATCCTCCATGCTGTGCTGGCTGGACTGGGAGGGGGGCATCCAGGAGAACCCTGGAAGAACCGAGCTCTGTTCTTCAGACTAGCTCACCGACAAGATCTCACTACTTTCTTTCTTCAGAATGAGAAGCTCTTGTTTCTCCTTTTTCCTGGATTTATGTTCACCTGCTTTATGTGTTCTGAGGAGATCTGCAGAGTCTCTCTGGAGTTCCACTGCTCCACAGCTCAATGCTGGAGGGGCTTTAAACAAAATCTACTGTGATGAAATCATCCTAAACTCCTGGTTTCTGGTAAAATGAGTCAAGAGGTAAATTATTAACGCTGCTTATTTACAAAGCAGCTTGTTTTTTAAGGCCAGCCATTTCAACACTGGCCGGACAACACTGCGCTCTGAGCTGAAGGCCAACATGAGGATTATTCTGCTTGCTGTCTGCTGTATTTGGCTGTTTCCAGGCAGTACCGGTGAGAACTTTGGAATTGTCCAGTTGGTGTCAATTTATACTGAACTGGTCTGGTTCTGTTGCGTGTAAGTAAGTCAACTTTTCAATCCCGTTAAAGTTCTGGCCTTATTTCCCACAGATGCGCAAAACTGTCCGAGTCCAACTCTTACTCAAGGCTATGTAGTCCCTCAGCAGGACGTCTATCAGCATGGCTCTACAGTGTCCTACAGCTGTAATCCTGGACTGAAAACGGCTCTAGAAACGTGGTGGGGAGAGTTAAAATGTGAAGGCGGCGAGTGGTCCCACACTCCTCAGTGTATTGGTAAGTGTGTTTTAGCCCATAGAACCGATGTAATGGACCACTGTTATTGGGAACTTGCATGAACTTCCATGAACTTCCATGTTTATCTGTTTGTCAAACCAGCTGTGAGTGACTGTTTTGCACCAGAAGTGCCACATGCCAAACCAGTACAGGCACTACAGGCGTCATATTCCAGTAGCAGCAGGGTTGCCTTCGCTTGTGATAAAGGCTTTCAGTTTGAGGAAACAGATTTGCAGGAGGCCGTATGTGCAGATGGACAGTGGAAGCTGCCGGTGTGTAAACGTGAGTGAACTTCATGGTATCTTCAGAGAAACCTCTTACTGTAGTTTGTTGCCATTAAACAAAATGATTTTTCATTCCTCAGAAAAGCAGACTGCATGTGGGGTCCCTACCCGTGTTGCTAACGCAGTCATCAGACACCCATCCCAGAGTATGTTTGAACATACTGATGGAGTTGAATACCAGTGTAAACACGGGTATAAGATGGAAGGATATAAATACACCTACTGCATGTTTAGTGTCTGGACTCCTGCACCAAAGTGTGGTAAGACTATCTGACATTTTTATTGTAGATACGTACGACTGGGAACGTCAACATGAAAAGCTTTAAAAAGTGTCTCCATTGAAGAAACGGTTCTGTGTTCCATACTCAATATTTGGATTTTTGTGGAGGTTTGTTGGGCAACAATCGGTTTAGTCTGAACTGTGTTGGGCTACAGTTGGTTCAGACTGAACTGTGTTGGGCTACAGTTGGTTCAGACTGAATTGTATTGGACTACAGTTGGTTCAGACAGAACTGTGTTGGGCTACAGGTGGGTTAGACAGAATTGTGTTGGGCTACAGTTGGTTCAGACTGAAATGTGTTGGGCTACAGTTGGTTCAGACAAAACTGTTGGGCTACATTTGGTTTAGACTGAATTGTATTGGATTACAGTTGGCTCAGTCTGAACTGTGTTGGGCTACAGTTGGGTTAGACAGAACTGTGTTGGGCTACAGTTGGTTCAGACGGAAATGTGTTGGCCTACAGTTGGTTCAGACCAAACTGTTGGGCTACAGTTGGTTCAGACTGAATTGTATTGGACTACAGTTGGGTTAGACTGAACTGTGTTGGGCTACAGTTGTTTCAGGCTGAACTGTGTTGGGCTACAGGTGGGTTAGACAGAATTGTGTTGGGCTACAGTTGGTTCAGACTGAACTGTGTTGGGCTACAGGTGGGTTAGACAGAATTGTGTTGGGCTACAGTTGGTTCAGACAGAACTGTGTTGGACTACATTTGGTTTAGATTGAATTGTGTTGGGCTACAGTTGGTTCAGACTGAACTGTGTTGGGCTACAGTTGGTTCAGACTGAACTGTGTTGGGCTACATTTGGTTCAGACATAACTGTGTTGGGCTACAGTTGGTTCAGACTGAACTGTGTTGGGCTACAGTTGGTTAAGATTGAATTGTGTTGGGCTACAGTTGGTTCAGACTGAACTGTGTTGGGCTACAGTTGGTTCAGACTGAATTGTATTGGACTACAGTTGGTTCAGACTGAACTGTGTTGGGCTACAGTTGGTTCAGATTGAATTGTATTGGGCTACAGTTGGTTCAGACTGAACTATGTTGGGCTACAGTTGGTTCAGACAAAACTGTGTTGAGCTACAGTTGGTTCAGACTGAACTGTGTTGGGCTACAGTTGGTTCAGACTGAACTGTGTTGGGCTACAAGTGGGTTAGACAGAATTGTTTTGGGCTACAGTTGGTTCAGACTGAATTGTATTGGACTACAGTTGGTTTAGACTGAACTGTGTTGGGCTACAGTTGGTTCAGATTGAATTGTATTGGGCTACAGTTGGTTCAGACAGAATTGTGTTGGGCTACAGTTGGTTCAGATGGAATTGTGTTGGGCTACAGTTGGTTCAGACTGAACTGTGTTGGGCTACAGTTGGTTCAGATTGAATTGTGATGGGCTACAGTTGGTTCAGACTGAACTGTGTTGGGCTACAGTTGGTTCAGACTGAACTGTGTTGGGCTACAGTTGGTTCAGACTGAACTGTGTTGGGATACAGTTGGTTCAGATTGAATTGTGATGGGCTACAGTTGGTTCAGACTGAACTGTGTTGGGCTACAGTTGGTTCAGACTGAACTGTGTTGGGCTACAGTTGGTTCAGACTGAACTGTGTTGGGATACAGTTGGTTCAGATGGAATTGTGTTGGGCTACAGTTGGTTCAGACTGAATTGTATTGGACTACAGTTGGTTCAGTCTGAACTGTGTTGGGCTACAGTTGGTTCAGACTCAACTATGTTGGGCTGTGATAGGATTAAGATTGAATTGTATTGGACTACAGTTGGTTCAGACTGAATTGTGTTGGGCTACAGTTTGTTCAGACTGAATTGTATTGGACTACAGTTTGTTCAGACTGAATTGTGTTGGGCTACAGTTGGTTCAGACTGAACTGTGTTGGGCTACAGTTGGTTCAGACTGAACTGTGTTGGGCTACAGTTGGTCCGAACTGAACTATGTTGGGCTGCGATAGGATTAAGACTGAATTGTATTGGACTACAGTTGATTCAGACTGAACTGTGTTGGGCTACAGTTGATTCAGACTGAACTGTGTTGGGCTACAGTTGGTTTAGACGGAATTTTGTTGGGCTACAGTTGGTTCCGACTGAACTCTGTTGGGCTACAGTTGGTTCAGATGGAATTGTGTTGGGCTACAGTTGGTTCAGATTGAAAAGGCAAGACGAGCTCAATCAAGTATCAGAAAATCCTAGTACTAAACATCATGCCTTCTGTGAAGAAGCTGAAGCTTGGGCATCCTTGGACCTTCCAACAGAACAATGATCCCAAACATACCTGAAAGTCCAAGGTTTGGTTGGACCTAAACCCCATAGAAACTAAGGTTCCTCAGGAATGCCTTTTAGAAGCTGGTGTCTTGCTAGGCATCACATTTGCAGCAGGGTCTAACAGCAGAAGGGTGTCCTCCTGAGTACTAATGGCTGCAGTCATTATTAAAGGTGGTTTTTTGAGCTGAATGAGGGGAAAACACTTGTTTTATGAATTGTGTTGAGATATTTAAATTGCTCTTGTCTGATTGGTTAATTGCAAACTCCATATTTGCAAAAACCATATTTGGATAACCTTGATGCAACTGCGTCTATTTCTTACTTTCTTTTGCAGCAAGTTCTGATGCTACCCAAAAGCCACCGGATGTGGGTCCAGTAATTCCCCATGGTAATATTAATCACAAGGCATTTCTGCAGTTTTCATTTCCGTTAATGTTGCCATTACACCATATTCAGTACGTTGCTACTGTTGTGAGAGTGGAGAATTGTCCTTAAAAAAACAAAAAAAACAAACAAACACTGCCCCAGTTGGCTCGATTGCCACAGTGTTGATTTGGGTTCAGTCTTAGAATGACAGATTTAATTAATATTAATAATTTAATAATATCATTTACAATGTTTACTTAAGTAATTTTGTGATACAGGTTTACAGTTTTCAGACTGTTCTAGCAGTTTCACTACCATGACTTTTAGTTAAAAAAAAAGGTGAAAATTTTAATTTAGTTGAATTCTATTGTCATCATACTACTATACATAATATAGGCCTGTCCAGTACGGCCACTCAAGTCTCCGGTGCAGAGTAGGCAGGACATATAAAAGTGCAAAGAGACAAGACAGGATGTACAGACAATAATAAATAGAATAAATACAAAAATATTTGGATATAAATACATGCATGTGCAAATGCATGCATGAAAGCTGGTTAATTAAGGTCCAAACTAAGTTACTAAATTAACAGTGATATGAAATAAATATGTAATACTAAATTAGATTACACTTTTCTGAATGTTGTATGTCATGTCATATTATTCTAGTATTTAAAATTTACTGTAAAGCTTTCATCTCCACACCAATCCGGCGGTGCTGTGGTCTTCACTGAACACAACTGTCTTTTGTTTCCAGTCAAAAACTGTGATGAATACCCCACTATTGAACATGGAGACGTTTACACATCCGGTAAGGCGGCCTTAACAGTTCGGTGTGCTGCCCATTACAAACGCGTGGGACCAGAGCAAGTAATGTGTGTTAACGGACAGTGGTCAGACCTGCCTGTCTGTAAAGGTTGGTGAAATCAGGCCAGTTTAAGTGTGAATTTACTCAAAATCCAGCTAATTTGCAGATGATTTATTGATGTTCTTCTTGGTCTGCAGCTCCGTGTAAACTGGATCAGTCAAGATTTACATATGTTCAAAGGGAATACATGGAACACTCTGAAACTGAGGTTTTTTTTTGTAGTGGCATTCACAGAGTATCAGTCAAATGCGACGACGGAAGAGCGTACTATAAAGGATGTAAGTGTTTGGTCTGCGTCCCACCTGCACATTAACACTGGTTAATTATGAACTTGTCCATAATTGGTTCTGCAAACCTGTGAGCCGAATGTGTTTGGTCCGGTTAGAAGAAACGCAGTTTACATCAGCTTCAGTTTCCCACAAGCCTTCTCAGTGTTCCTTCTTTTTCTTTTCAGGCCAATGGAACGACTGGGTAAGTAAACACAGTGTATCAGTACAGGACTTTAAGTCTTCCAGTGGAGTTGCTCTGGGTGTGGGAGGCTAATGTGTATAAGTTGTATAATGAAGTGCCTTTTGTTTTGACAGTGAGATCTGTGTGTACGGCGTGGCTCACGGAGAAAAAAACAACCAAGCCTCATTCTACCTTTTCTCTCATTACAATGTGGAACCCGAATAAAGACGGTTCTTAAATAGAGAACGTTTGACTTGGGTACTCTTTTAAAGCTGTGGTGGATTTACTTGGTTTGCTGCTCAAAACAAGGACCTGGAATTTAAGACGGACAGAGCCGACAGCTCAAAGCTCAAAAAAATCACAGCTAACAAACAGGCATTTTTCATCCCAACCAAAGTCACATATTTCATTTTTATGCATCAAACAACAACTTAAATACTGAAGAAATGGGTTTTAAACCAGCCTGTAAAAAAATCACACCTTCATTACTGATAAAACCACACAAAACAGGTTGCACATCAAATAAACAAAATCATTCGTATGTAGGCTGTAAAATGGGCCTACGAAATCCACTGATGATGTAATTTACCTTAACACTCCAATAATTAATTATTATTTACTTTTCAGGTTCACCAGCACATATTTAGGGCTCTATCTTACACCCCACGCGAGGCACGTCCCAATGCCAACCCCGCCAACAGTCTATTTTCACGTCTCCCACCTGTGTCGTTTAAACAGCAGTGCTGCTTGCGAATGTATCTACGCCGATGGGCGCGGTGGTCTCGAAATGAGGTGTGTATAGGTCAATTTCTGGTATATTGATATACAGTATAAGTCTTGGAGCTCCACTGACCGAAAACAACCTAGGCAGACGTCAACAGTGCACTGAAATAGCAATCTGCCACAGTCAGACCTAGCACCTGGCTCCACATGAGTCCAAAGTCAACGGCTATGCCTCGACCGGTAAGAGGGGCCTACTTAATAATCAGTTATGGTGTTAATGTTATGACTGATCGGTGTATATATCCTGGTTTTGGGCTTAATTGAGTAAGCTGTGTCAGCTGTTCGTGAGAGTCACTGGGATGCAGTCAGATCCGGCTACCTGCGGTGTTCCTCAGGGTTAAGTAATTGGACCACTTTTATGAGACAGAAATACTCTAGTAAAGTACAGATACCTCTTAATCTACCTAAGTACAGTAACAAAGTACTGTCACTATTTATTTCTGTAAAATAGCCCATCAGAGCACAGCTTATTGGTTGTTGTTTTCTTTTTCACAAACTCTCTGTAAAAGGAAAATCTGTGTGTTTTATTCTGAGGTGAAATAACAGGGTGGTAAACAGGCTTGTTAAACACCATCCAAGCTTTTTTCATCCCAACCAAAGTCACATATTTAGTTTTTATGCATCAAACAACAACTTAAATACTGAAGAAATGGGTTTGTTAACCAGCATGACACACTCTTTGATAAAAAAAAAAAATACGCAGAAACACTGAGTTCTCTGATTTTATTCTGATAAAGAGAACATTACAATGAGAATGGTTCAAGCTTTGGAGTTTGAGGGACTTCCAGTCGCTCTGCAGCTGAATGGTGCGCCATGTCACTGTCAAAACGGGAAATACAGACTCATTGAAACACAAACAGCATCACAGTTTCATCAGGTTTTGCACATCTTATTGTAATTTAGCTAAATTATCCCAGAAAACACAGCTCCACAGCTCAATGCTGGGGGGCTTTATACCCGTCTAGCCAATGCCTGGCATTAGGCAGCATGCATCCAATGGGTTCATCATGTCTATCTGCTCCAGAGAGTCCTATTCTATTGGAATTACTTCCCTACAGGGACTAAACAAGCTGTGTGTGCATATGTCTGCATTTGCACATCTGTGTCAGGAATGAGTGCAACTTAAAGTAGGGGTGTCCACAAACACTGGGGTGGCCTGTATGTCTGGATGCTTTTACTTTCACTTTCATTTTGTTAGCCCTCTCCACCTCACTTCCTTCGTTTATTTGTTTCTACAGTTCTTCTGCTTCTTGCGCGAGATTTTGGACCTCCAAAAAACATTTTGGCCCAATCAGGCTCTCAATGTTGGTAATTAATATGCAAAAGCTCATAAACAATGCCAGTTTTTATTAGCTGTTACCCAAGACACATGTAAAATACTTTATTACTGGGGCGTACATGTTTATGAACCTGGTTCAGTGTGTTTATATACTTACCCAGTCGTTCCATTGGCCTGAAAAGAAAAAGAAGGAACACTGAGAAGGCTTGTGGGAAACTGAAGCTGATGTAAACTGCGTTTCTTCTAACCGGACCAAACACAAACACATATTATGGACAAGTTCATCATAATTAACCAGTGTTAATGTGCAGGTGGGACGCAGACCAAACACTTACATCCTTTATAGTACGCTCTTCCGTCGTCGCATTTGACTGATACTCTGTGAATGCCACTACAAAAAAATGACTCCGTTTCAGAGTGTTCCATGTATTCCCTTTGAACATATGTAAATCTTGACTGATCCAGTTTACACGGAGCTGCAGACCAAGAAGAACATCAATAAATCATCTGCAAATTAGCTGGATTTTGAGTAAATTCACACTTAAACTGGCCTGATTTCACCAACCTTTACAGACAGGCAGGTCTGACCACTGTCCGTTAACACACATTACTTGCTCTGGTCCCATGCGTTTGTAATGGGCAGCACACCGAACTGTTAAGGCCGCCTTACCGGATGTGTAAACGTCTCCATGTTCAATAGTGGGGTATTCATCACAGTTTTTGACTGGAAACAAAAGACAGTTGTGTTCAGTGAAGACCACAGCACCGCCGGATTGGTGTGGAGATTTACAGAAAACAAGTGTGACTCTGTGGACAAAAGTATTGGGACACCTGCTCATGTTCATATTTCTTTCATATTTCATTTTCTTCTTAAATCAAGGACATTAAAATGAGCTGATCCTGCTTTTGTTGGTGTAACTGTCTCTACTGTCCAGAGAAGAAAAAAACGTTCTAGATTTTGTGTAGAGCATTGCTGTGTGGATTTGATTGCATTCAGCTACAAGAGTGTTGGCGAGGTCAGGAGGTTGGATGATGATGATGATGATGATGATGATGATGATCACCAGCCCACCTCATCATCCACAACTACCCAACTCATCTCAAAAGTACTGGATGGAGCTCCACCACCATAATTCCAAAGTTGCTACTCCACAGCTATTCAATGCTGGGGGGCTTTATACCCCTCTATAGCCCACGCCTGGCATTAGGCAGCATGGTGCCAGTAGGGTCATAGGTTTATGACAGCTGTGTCAGTGATGGGTGCAACTTAGTACGTCCGTAAATAGTGTCCACAAACAATCTGTATAAAGAAACATATACTGTATATGCTGGAAGCAACTGGTAAAAGTGCAAATGTCATGCTTTTTGTTGTCAAGTACTGGTAAAACTGGTTGTTGGTACTGGTAATACTTTATATGCTTCTTCCTGGCTAACTGGAGAACTGTATGAGTGCATTGGTGGTGGGTATTACCATTGGCTATTACTGGACCAGTATTTGATGGGTTTCTGGGATCTTCTAGAACTGTAAAAAAAAGGAAAATGTAAAAGAGTTATTTAACGTTTACGTCACATCAGACGCTGCATTCAAATTAGGACAAACTGGTAGGATACTTCACATTCACCGAGAACATGAATATGGGCTATTCTAGAATTTGGGGTACATTTCGCTTCTCCCAGGTAAACCCTTTGTTATTTTTCAAAAAATACATAAACAATTGAATAAAAATACTAATGACATTAAATTTCCACTATTAATAATGCTTGATATTTATTTTAGGCACAATTTATACGCCAAATATGAAGTAAATGACTCCCAGCCCACAAATTATTGACCTTGTTTTCCCCTCCTGATTTATACGCTGATGCAGGTAGCCAGTGCGCTCGGAGGAAAGCGTAGCTCCCCGTAGATCCGATACAACAGCTAACAGATGCCTGTGCTGACCAACATCATGCTAGGAGTGATGTGGGGAGGAAGTGCCATCAACCCACCCCTGAGATTTTATAGACTAAAGCAAGTCCCACCATCACAGAGATGGGTAAATTGGTGACAGTCTAAATCCAGTGTACATTAGCAACATTAGCCTAGCATGTCCTGTTGTAAACAAAAAGGAGCCCACATCAGACACCAAACATGTGACTTCTCTACTTACATGACATAATTTTACACAGTTTCCAGATTACCCAAACATTAGCCACAAGCATGGGGTGGTAAAGACTAACCAATGCTTCCTTCCATACACAGAAGTCCAGTTACTGCATGTTGAGGACCACCATGAAAGACCACAGGGACCCATCTTACTGAGCAGCATTTAACTAAATACTATAATATCATCTATGTATTAGAACGTCTCTAAATGGAATTCTCAAGGTCTTGACACATGTAAAAGCCACAGGCTTAGATAAGTCATTAGTTAGCCACTCAGTTAAACTACTCCAAAGTCTTCCTTTAGCTTTTAGGATCCATCCTGTTGCTACAACATGATTCAAACCCCTGACGCTGGCCAGCCAATGGAGAAAAGCTACGTTTAGTGGAACGTTTAGTACCAAGAGACCTTCCAGCTTCAAGTATGGCTCAGCTCGACCCACCATCGTCTAAGATCCGTGGAAGATGAGCGTCCAGGCTTTTTACTGTCCTGGCACCGATGGAACGAACTTTCCCTGGGTGTCCGAACAGCAGTGCCGTTCGACTGAAGACC
The DNA here is from genome assembly GCF_030463535.1 of Salminus brasiliensis. Lineage (NCBI taxonomy): Eukaryota > Metazoa > Chordata > Actinopteri > Characiformes > Bryconidae > Salminus > Salminus brasiliensis. The sequence continues at coordinate 40,965,850 of NC_132886.1, forward strand.
CTCCTCCTCCAAGAGTGTAGTGTAGAGTATTGTGGTTTACAGAGGGATCTTCTGGATCCTAGTCTTTACAAACTAGCTAAGGCTACTTTCTGAGTAACAGTGAAGCACTTCTGTAAGTCACTCTGGAGAAGAGAGCGTCTGCCAAATGCCTTCAAGGTAAATGTAAATGTACCACCAGCAGCCAAAAGAGAACAGATAAAGGTAAACAGTAGGTACGTTCCAGCAGGTTCCACTGGAAGACCACCCCTCAGGCCCTGCTCACACTTGCAAGTGGTTACTAATCATATCCACAAAGGGCTGGTGTGGGTAAAGGGTGAAGGGTGGTTTCACTGCCCTCCTATTGGGTTGGAGTGAAATTGTGAAATCCTGCAGTCCTGCAGGTTCTGTGTGGTTGGTATTCCCATGGTGGACAGTGAGATCTCAGTTTGCAATACAGGGCTATGCCTTGAAAGGCCTTTAGCATTCACTAGAGAGTCCGCTAGATAGTGACCCTAGTTTATCCATACTGGATTGGATGGAGTTAGGCCGTCTTACCGCAGGTTGGTGCAGGGGTCCATTGTCCATTCTTGCATGTGCTGTTGTTGTCTCCGACCAGCTCATACCCCTTCTTGCAAATGTATTCAACCTGTTCACTGGGTTCAAAAGTGTCCCGGTATGGTTGTGTGATCAACGCATTTAAAACCCGGACAGGAGCATGACACGCAAACCTGAGTCCTGCAACACAAATGAAACAGTGTCCAGAGCTGGGACACTATGGACAACCACAGAGACACGACGCGGAGCGCTCTACTCACGTGTACAGCCCGACAGCCTGCTCCACACTCCGTTTTCACATGTTGCCTCCAGAGAATCGTGGCCCTCAGCCTTAAAGCCTTTTTCACATTTGAAGGTAACTGTGCTGTTATCAGGATACGACACTCTTGGTAGCACTGGTTTGGCGTTTTTGACAACCGGGGCAATACAGTCAGTTATAGCTGAAACGACAAAGAAAGAGCGTGAGAGTGTTCATGGATTTGCCATCCATGCAGATACGTTATTTGTCCAAAGGTATCTAGACACCTCCAAGAAGCCTCCAAGGCTTCTACTGAAATAAAGAGTTTTAAGTAAGGTGTGTTACCATCCTCCTTTGCCTCTACTCTCCTGCAAAGCCTTTGCACCACTGTCCGAAGGATTTGATTATACAACTGAACTGGGTTAGCTGAACGATTAGCTCTGTCCCTCCCACTCATCCCAAAGCTATTGGATGGAGCTCATCCTTCATTACTCACTAACAATGCTCCCAAATCTAGTAGAAAGACTTCCCTGGATGGTAGAGACAGTATCATCAGCCCATGATGAAGTATCACCTCTGATGGCGCCTAGTATCACACCAGAGGTGCCCAAACTTTTGCATAAAACTGTATATGCCAAGAATATACCAGGAGTAAGTGCCTGTGATCAGTGAAAACAACGTACTAGTCATCAGTTTACCCTAGAAAAGGTATCATGAGCTGAAAGCGAACTTACCAACACAGTGAGGGGTGTGGGACCACATGCCATTGTGACATTTTAACTCCCCCCACCATGTTTGTAGAGCAGGTTTCTGTCCAGGATTGCAGCCATACAACACTTTAGTGCCGTGTGAGTAGTACTCCTGCTGAGGGACTAGAAAGCCTTGGCTGATCTTTGGGCTCGGGCAGGACTTTTCTGCAGGAAAGACACAAAATTTAGACAAGTGTGTAAGTGCGTTGATCTCAGGGATAGGGGGTTGGTATTGGTCCGGCCTATCCATGTTGGTTAGTATAGTTTTTTTATATATGTATATTTCATATACCTTTTTCTCTTCAATTTGGAAGGCCAATTACCCAACCTGACCCCCCCCTCCCCCCGACGATGTCCCTATCACCAGTGAAGGCGGACTAGCACACGCCCCCTCAAAATGCATGCGAAGTCAAGCCTCACATTTTTTAAATGTTTATAAATATAAAAGCAGTATTCATTTATCACTTGTCAAACGTCGCAGCATGACTGGGGTTCAAACAGCATTCCTCTGATAATAGTGACAGCGTCTTGGTCTGCTAGACCACCCGGGCCCTGTTTAGAATAATTTTATATTAATATTTATGTTAATGTGATGTTTTAACCAATATTAATTTGTCATTTAAGGCAACACAAGCTGTTACATTTAATCTTTTAAAGGATACGATATGATGAATCACTTTGACGATGAATTGTGATGTTACAAATCAATAAGTGTACAAATGTATATATACCATTTATACATAAAGCAAGGAGTCATCATTTGTGCCAGTTTGAAGTTCTTGGCATATTGTGAATCTATTCTATATATTGTATCTGAATTTAATGATGAACTGACCAATAGAAATGCTCAACAAATTGCTTGGATTAAAGTCTTTTTACATTGATGTTCCTTGTCCTGTAAAGTTGACATTTTGGAGATTGGATAAGGCTTTTGCATGACGCTGACGGTCATATAGATGTAAGAGCTCTGTCCGCACCGCCGGTCACCAGCAGGGGGCCAAAGCTGTGTAGTAAGAAAGCAGCTGAGAGCAGCTCTGAGAACTACATTTCCCAGAAGCCCCAGCGCTGATTACTGCTGATCAGACACACCTGATGGGCTCTGCATAAAAGCTGTCCCAAAGAGCGGCTCGGTGCTGCACCTTTGTAGAGGGGCAGCCGGTACACAAGACAAGACAAGACAAGACAAGACAAGACAAGACAAGACAAGACAAGACAAGACAAGACAAGACAAGACAAGACAAGACAAGACAAGACAAGACAAGACAAGACAAGACAAGACAAGACAAGACAAGACAGCCCTAATTTAGGAGCTGCAATAGGTTTTAAGGTGTGAGCTCAACTCGACCTTAACTTTATTAATTTCTATAAACCAGAATTTCAGTTGCCAGTTGCTTATTCTCAGCCCCCAGACTGAGGGAGGTCTTTTGTTGAGCTCTGTTTGTAGTTTATTGTCTATCTTTGTTTTTGAAGACGCCAGTACACCAAGCATAACACACCACATCTGTCTTACCCCCTGTTCACCTTACTAATTTGTTTCTCCTATTCAAAACAAACAAATAAATAACCCAGGAGCTCTGCTCTTAGGTCTCCCACCCCCTGTCCTGTAACAGTGGCTTAGTGTTTTGTGAATGAGCCATTTGATTGGTTTAAACATGGTTACTTTAACCCAGCAGTGACTGTTCTACCTTCAATAAATATTAATTTTATTTATTTTTCTGTTATTCTGGAATTGAATGTTAAAGAACAGGAAGTTTAACCCTGTTGAAGTGGTGTGGTGACTTTCTACTCCAAGGCCCCAAATCTCTGGTTTCTCAGAATGGTTGGTTCTGCACTGCACCAGTAGTGATCCTCACTCTGTGTATTTTGGGGTGGCCAATGCACCTTTTTAGGAGATCAATTGTCCCAACAATGGTTGGTGGATGGTAGAGCATAGTGAGCAACACCTTTGCCCTCCACTCAGCTGGGTTTGAACCCCTGCCCAGGCAGCATGTTATCCAAATAGAGTCCGAAAGAGGCCTTGGGCAAGACTCCTAACTCTACATTCTTAGATGTGACAAATGTGGTGGTAATGTATTAAACCCAAATGTTTCAGTCCACCAAAAACGCCTCAGCAGTTACAAGAATCGATGCCTGCAGCACCGTTTAAGGTGGACTGGAAAATTCACTCTGCCTACCAGTCGCATTGCCAAAAGGGCGGCGCCAGCACTTCTGAAACTGTATGCTTCCTCCAAACACAGCAAGTTAGCAAGTCATTATGCGAGTTGCGTAAAGCAAAAGCACAAACACAGCCACTCCTGGCTCGACCGGATCAGGTTGAGAAAACAACATATTTTTGCGAATTAAATGTTATTAGAACTAGGGGAGGTCAAAATAATGACCTGAACCTCTACAAACCTCCTCAAACATAGTCTGTCAATCTCAACCCAGGCATACATTCTTGGTTGTCTTGCTGGATTCGTTTTAAAATTAATTTCATAATTAAACAAATCAAAAAGCACATCAAATAAAAAGTTAAATAAAATGAATGAGGTTGAATTTAATGGTGCAATCATTTGTGCGTAAGATGCCATGGGTCTCCGTAAGATGCCATGGGTACTACCTTTAGCCATAGCACTGAGTGCAATGAGGGGGCGGCAAATAAAGATTTGCTTGGGGTGCCAAGTAGGCGAGGATAATTGTAAAATATATAGAATTGTTGGAATTGGTGTTGCAGAAAGACCTTGTATCTCCATTTTGTTTGTTTTTAAATGACATGAGACCAGACTTACAGAAATGCTCCAAAATGACTTTTCAGTTTTGTAGAAATGTAATAAACCAAAATTTCCATCTATTATACTTTGCATATTCCCACCTCATCCCACCACAGGTGTCAGAAAAGGGTGAACAGACCTACGAAAATGATGCAAAATACTGACTGATGAGCAATTAATTTACCTAAAACGGGACAAACTTCAAACATTTCTCCAACAGGTTCCAGACTCGTTCAAAATAGCTTACCTGTACTGACTTGGCCCAACCAAAGACACAGAGCAAGAAGAATAATCCTCATTTTGTTCAGGTTGGTCTCCACCTCAGAGCGCAGTGTTGGCCTTCTGGTAAAAGGGGAACGAATGACTTTTAAAAACAAGCTGCTTTGTAAATAAGCAGCGTTAATAATTTACCTCTTGACTTGCTTTACCAGAAACCATGGGTTTTCGTCACTGCGGATTTCGTAATTGCAAATGCTGACCTCAGGCCTCAGTTGCTCAAGAGTGGCCGACTACTCATGAAGGTCTGATGCACTTTACAGAAAGTCTCTTTATATTGTATGGGTGTGAATTTCATTTATTTCTGGAATGATGTGAAAGATCTTTGGATAAACTTTAGAATCATGGATCTGGTTCCAGACAGCAGGTGATCAGTCGGGTCTTGAAGGTGCTGAAGCAGACAAAATGGACAAGCGTAAGAATCTGAGGCACTTTAACAAGAGCCAAACTGTGATGTTCTAGACAATGACTGAATCAGAACATCTCCAGAACATCAGCAAGCAGGTCTTGTTGTGTGTTCCCAGTAGGCAGTGCTCAGTACCTACCAGAAGTGCATGGAAGGTGGACAACTGGTGAAGTTTTGTCAATAAGAGCTTCTTGATCATTTGCACATCATTTGAGACCTACAGTGTCTCATCTGCTCACAGTGGAAGGAAAGTGAATGCTTTCAAATAGGTGTTTGTTGAAGCCCTGTTGAACACCTGAACTCCTATGGGAAAAGTTGGACTGATGAAGCTCCATTTAACTCTTTGGGATGCTAAAGTCCCGCTGTGTTTGAGTAGTGAAGCCCTATAGAATCTCTTTGGGATGAGTTGGAGTAATGAAGCCTCATTGAACCTCTTTGTGATCAGTCAGCATGATTAAGCTCCATTGAACTTCTTTAGGATCAGTTGAAGTGATGAAGCTTCATTGAACTCTTTGGAAAGAAGCTTTACTGAACTTATTTGGGATTATTTGTAATGACACAACTCCACTGAAATCCTTTGGGATTAGTTGGGGTGATGACCACCATTTTATCCTATTTGAGATGAGTTGAGGATGAGTTGGAGTAATGAAGCCCCATTGAACCCCATTGGAATTATTTGGAGTGATTGAAGCTCCAATTAAAATATTTGGGATGAGTTGGAGTAATAAAGCCCAATTAAACCCCTTTGTGATCAGTTGGCATGATGAAGCTTCACTGAATTCCTTTGGGATTAGTTGGAGTGATCACTCCATTTCACTCTTTGGGATGCTGAAGTCCTGCTGAGTTTGAGGAGTGAAGCCCTATAGAATCTCTTTGGGATTAGTTGGGGTGATGAGGCTCCATTGATCTTATTTGAGATGAGTTGAGGATGAGTTGGCGTAATGAAGCTTTACTGAACTCCTGTGGGATAAGGTGGAGTGATTACTCTCAACTAAATCCCTCTGGGATGAGTTGGAGTGATGAAGCCCCATTGAACCTCTTTGGGATTATTTGGAGCAATTCGAAGCTCCAATGAAAAATATTTGGGATGAGTTGGAGTGATAACTCCATTTAACCCTTTGGGATGCTGAAGTCCCGCTGCGTTTGAGTTGTGAAGCCCTATAGAATCTCTTTGGGATTAGTTGGGGTGATGAAGCTCCATTGATCCTATTTGAGATGAGTAGAAGATAAGGTGGAGTAATGAAGCCCCATTGAACCCCTTTGGGATTATTTGGAGTGATTTGAAGCTCCAATGAAAATATCTGGGATGAGCTGGAGTGATGAAGCCCTTATTGAACCTCTTTGTGATCAGTTGGCATGATGAAGCTTCATTGAACTCCTATGGGATCAGTTTGAGTGATGACTCCATTTAACTCTTTGGGATGCTGAAGACCTGCTGCATTTGAGTAGGGAAGCCCTGTAGAATCTCTTTGGGATGAGCTGGAGTGATGAAACTCCATTGAACACCTTTGGGGTGATGAAGAAGCTTTACTGAACTTATTTGGGATTATTTGTAATGACACAACTCCACTGAAATCCTTTGGGATTAGTTGGGGTGATGAAGCTCCATTAATCCTATTTGAGATGAGTTGAGGATGAGTTTGAGTAATGAAGCTCTATTGAACTCCTGTGGGATAAGGTGGAGTAAGTATGCTCAACTGAACCTGTTTCGGATGAGTTGAAGTAATGAGGCCCTGTTGAACCTCTTTGTGATCAGTTGGCATGATGAAGCTTCATTGAACTCTTTGGGATTATTTGTAATGACACAACTCCACTGAAATCCTTTGGGATTATTTGGGGTGATGAAGCTCCATTGATCCTTTTTGAGATGAGTTAAGGATGAGTTGGAGTAAGGAAGCCCCATTGAACCCCTTTGGGATTATTTGGAGTGATTGACGTTCCAATGAAAATATTTGGGATGAGATGGAGTAATAAAGCCCAATTAAACCCCTTTGTGATCAGTTGGCATGATGAAGCTTCATTGAATTCCTTTGGGATCAGTTGGAGTGATCACTCCATTTCACTCTTTGGGATGCTGAAGTCCTGCTGAGTTTGAGGAGTGAAGCCCTATAGAATCTCTTTGGGATTAGTTGGGATGATGAGGCTCCATTGATCCTATTTGAGATGAGTTGAGGATGAGTTGGAGTAATGAAGCTTTACTGAACTCCTGTGGGATAAGGTGGAGTGATGAAGCCTCATTGAACCTCTTTGTGATCAGTTCACGTGATAACCCCATTTGACTCTTTGGGATGCTGAAGTCCTGCTGCGTAGGGAAGCCCTGTAGAATCTCTTTGGGATGAGCTGAAGTGATGAAACTCCATTGAACACCTTTAGGGTGATGAAGAAGCTTTACTGAACTTATTTGGGATTATTTGTAATGACACAACTCCACTAAAATCCTCTGGGATTAGTTGGAGTGATGAAGCTCTATTGGACTCCTGTGGGATAAGGAGGAGCAAGTGAAGCTCCATTGAACCCCTCTGGGATGAGTTGGAGTGCTGGATCCTGTTTAAAACCTTGATTTCAGAATGAATTATTAATTATATTCCAAAATAAATGAACATCACCACTGCCTACAAGTAATCAAATCTCAAGATGGGCAGCAAACGAACAACAAAGTGCAGTGAACAGATAATGAACAAGTCATCTCCAGGCTGGAGCTGATGTGATGCCGAATCCCCCCGAGGGAGGCGAGGGCGAGAGGATCTGCACTGAGCACGCCCGCTTTTATGGCTGCCCACGGAGGGAGGAAGCTGTGGCTCTGGCAGCAGTTCGACTTGAGCGCTCTGAGGGAAGCTGCTGTGAGCTCCTTGGAGGAAAAATGGTTGATGGAGAAAGTGAGGTGCCACCCCTGCCTCCTCGATTCAGGTTCAGGGACCTGCTGCAGGGAGAACAGACCTGGCTGAATGATGACAAGTAAGTGCTTTCCTCTGACCGTGCTCACTTGCTGGAGTTAATGGGGGTTTAATTATCGAGATAAATTGGATGAAGGAATAAAGGAAAAGGCTATGATGTGAGGAGCAATCACAGATCTTCAATCAATTCTGATTGATTTTGTAGAAATTCAGTAAAAGCTGTAAAGAAACAGCACAGGCCAGAGATCAGTAGCTGAATTATGTGTTTATCTAGTTTGGTTAAGCTCTGCCTTTCTGGATGTTTCAGCTCCAACCCAAATATAACACACCCCATTCAGCCAATCCCTGACCTCTGAAGGCAAAAATGAGGTGGATCAGATAAGGTGGGTTAGGGTTCCATGGTTGGAGACCACTGAGCAGATCTGTTCTGCATATGGGCTAGATGTTCAGGTGGATATGTCTCTAACATTACTACGTGATTCCTGCAAGAACTATGGTCTCGTAAAGTGGAGCTTTACAATCTCTTACCATTGGGCTGCCATCAGTAAAAAATCCAACATATGCTGTAAGTGTAAATGGATCCAACCCTAATCCACCCCACCCAATTGTAGCCTTCAGAGGTCCGTGATTGACTGAATAGGGGTGTTTGATTTCGGTTGGGAGTTAAAAACAAACAGGATGGTAGCTCTCCAGGAGGAGGGTGGAAGACCACACAACTATTTGCACCATTAACATCTGTGAAGGGCAACCGGTTCAAACCATGGCAACCGAATACTGGCCCTTATCCTGTGTTATAACCTGAAAGATTGTTGTGGGAGGTCGTCCTGATCTGACATCGGATATTTATTTTAAATCCAATCCAATCAATTAGTTTTAACCAGTGTTAAAACAGCGCCATCTGGTGTCCTCAAGGCGCCATTAACAGACATTATTGCCCAGCTGGCAGCAGTGCGGACGTTCTCAGAAGATTAAGAGTATAGAGTCTGCAGTGTGAAGCTATTTTCCAATAAATATCACTGTTTTAGCAGCGGGGATGCCTAGCCTTTCTCATTTTCTGTTTTTAAACCAGCACTGAAGAACCCATCCAGAACCAAGTGGAGGCTAATGCTAATACACACGTGCTATAGAATCTCCAACCATAGCACATTCATAGCAACTGAATCAGCCCAGAGTGTCTCTGACTTCTGCTAAAAATGAAAGGATTTTACTGAATGTCCTAAATTGGGATTATTTAGCCACACCCAGATCAGAATGGATCAGTATTGGCTGATACTCAGCATTAAGATCCGATTGGATCAGGGCATAATAAGAATCTGATTGGAACGTCCCTACTGTTCTGTGTTTTACTGTATTTTAAAACTTATCACGCAACATCTTGATCTAATTTTGGATTTGTAAGAGCTGACATTTGCCATTTTTCCCATTTTTCGTTGAACTCTGTTCCCACAGGGTGCAGGTGGAGTTCTACACCAACGAGAACACTTTAAAAGAACGACTCAAGCTGTTCTTCATCAAAAATCAAAGATCAAGTAGGTCCCCGCAGAGTAACACAGCCCTTGAGGAACTGTTTCAGTATTTATGACCTAAAAATGACCACAAAATGATCCTAAAACAGCCTAAGGGTTCTAAGTACTTCCATCTAGTACTTAAAAATTTTTTTTTTCATTGTCACAATCCCATATAGAACCTGTTACTATATAAACCTACTGTTTACGGGAGCTTTACTCCCACCAATCACAAGGCTGATATCATTTGTACCACATAGCATCACCAAAACTGTGGTGCTCCCCATAATGGCGTTCCTAATCAGCAAAAGCTAAGCTAGTAAGCATATCTGCCAGCCATCCCGGCCATCCTTTCGGCCCACTGGCCAGGGCAGCATTCCTTGTGTGTGCACTTGAGAACCTTCCTAAAGGTATCACCAATCTGATAAATGTTTTTTGCTGCAGCAGCAGCCAGGCAGTGCACAATATGCCTTGCAGATGTAGCGCCTGTTTCGCTCATTTCTCTCTGCTTGCGCTGATGTGTGCAGTGTTTCAAGCAGTGTTTGATCAGGAAACTTGGTTTTAGTATCACAAACTTGATCAGATGTTAAACCTGTGAAGACTAATAATATTGATAATGTTTGGTATATCACACACCTTGGTATACCACTGTAGAATCAGGTGTGGCTCAGGTGTCGCAAAAACATGAAAAAAGTGGAAACTTCCCTTTCTTCTCTTTTCAGGTCTCCGAATCCGTTTCTGCCACTTCTCTCTGAAGCTGCTCAGCTGTGTTCTGTATATATTTCGAGTGCTGACCGACCCGGAATGTGCCCTAAAGTCGGTAGAGCGTCTCAAGTGCGTTCCTGTATCTTCTGCCTGTGTGGATCTTCCAGGACGTCCACACGTTTGATGTTTTGTGTGGTTCTGGAGAAAGATGTCTTGTCAGGGTCTGAGTAATGCTAATGGGCCCATCATTTCGATCGGTGGAAATGAGAAAACCTGCAGCTCATGAGGCCACCAGCTCTAATTGATTCCCTAATCAACAAAGCTCTTTGCTTGGCAGGTCCAGAAAAACCACAGTTGGTTTTTCTGAGTGTGGTCAGCTCAGTCATGGCACATGCTTTCGCCACTTTATCGGAAACCCCTCTCTTGTAGCTTCACCCAATGTTTGTAGGGTGTTTGTAAGAAAGTGGCCAATGAGTGGAAGTGAAAGTAGGTGTTTCTAATAAAGTGGCCATGTAATTCTGCATCATTGGTTTAGAGGATTTATGTGTTTTTTAATGTTTATTTTGAGTTTTTGATTTTTTTTTTTTGTGTTCTTATCTCCGCAGCCTGAACTGCTCCCACTATAATTACACCCATAATTACACCCTGTTCGGGATAGACTGGTAGGTATGAATAATTCATGGAAGTCTGACCGTATATATGAAATGTGATGGCCTGTGATTAGAAGTATATCCACCAGCCTAATTAAAGCTCCCTTTCTGCCAGGACTCCAATCATTTGGGTGGACCGTAGTTTTGCCCTGTGGGCTTTACAGGTAGAGTCCGATAAGCATCCACAGGCATGGTGGAGGTGGGCTAGCTTATAAATTCAGTAATTGGTAGGAAGTGTTTATGAACAATGATCACTTCTCTGGTGTCTTCAGGTGTTTGTGGCAATCGTATGTCTGTGTGAAACCACCCTGCTGACCTATTTAAGTTACAAGGTAAGAGTCCGGCTCAGCGTCTGCTGGTTCTTGACTCATCCGCTGCTATTAGGAGCATTTTTAATGCCTTTTATGGTAAAGCAACATTAGAAGTTGGTTCGGAGAGTGAATGTGAAATGAGGCTGGTCTACACTTATTTATTTATTTATTTATTTATTTATTTTAGGGGAATATAAGGGAGCAGATACTGAGAATAACCTTCATCCTGGAGATCATCAACACAGTACCCTTTCTGATAACAGTGAGTTGCACCCTCCATTCCAAGAGAACAGGCTGAAATTATTGGAGGCACTAGCGATATTAAAGAAACTAGCGATATTGGCCATACTGGTTATACTGGAGTCACTAGCGGTGTTGGACATATTGGTTATACTGGAGTTACTAGTGATATTGAAGAAACTAGCGATATTGGCCATACTGGTAATACTGGAGTCACTAGCGATATTGGCCATACTGGTAATACTGGAGTCACTAGCGATATTGAAGAAACTAGCGATATTGGCCATACTGGTTATACTGGAGTTGCTAGCGATATTGGCCATACTGGTAATACTGGAGTCACTAGCGATATTGAAGAAACTAGCGATATTGGCCATACTGGTAATACTGGGGTCACTAATGATATTGGCCATACTGGTAATACTGGGGTCACTAATGATATTGGCCATACTGGTAATACTGGAGTCACTAGCGATATTGAAGAAACTAGCGATATTGGCCATACTGGTGATGTTACTGCTGATATTGGTGTTACTAGGGGTATTGGTGTAATTGGCGATGCTGGTGATATTAGCAATTTTTGATTCATTGACAGTATCAATGAAAATATTGTGTTCATCTTAGCTTTACTTTGATAAAGATGTGCACATCTGTCACCTGGGGATTGTCCAGTATATTGACCCCTTGGTTGCTCTCCTCCTGCAGGTTTTCTTCTTTCCTCTCCAGAAACTGTTCATACCGGTGTTCCTCAACTGCTGGCTGGCCAAACATACACTGGAAAACATGATTGTGAGTGCAGGTCTGCACATCGCACAGCAGAGTTCTAGACCCCAAACCAGGTCAGAATGTTCACTCTGGTTGGGAAGCAGAAGCTTTTATACAGCTTTCTAAAATGAATGGTGGAATTATGTGACCATAGCAACCACATAAAAAAAAAAAACATCTAGCATTGCAATATCCCCCGAACCATCATGCATTGCGCAATAGTTAGCAGCACTTTACCAACCTTGTACAAACTGCAAAGCAACCACCTGGGACACCATAGCAACCCCCTTGCAACAACTTGTACAGTTAAGCAACCACCTAGCAATTGTATAGCACCACCTAGGACAACATAGCAACTGCTTAGCAACAGCATAGTTTCAGAATTAAAGATTAATTAGATTCTCTGTTCCTACTCGCAGAACGACTTCCATCGCGCCATACAGAGGACACACTCGGCCATGTTTAACCAGGTCTTGATCATGATCTCTACGCTCCTGTGTCTCATATTCACCTGGTGAGTGGGGATTAAAGACCAGACGTCCACACTGGATTATATATTAATGTATATGTTTGTGGACAGGGTGTAAAACTACCACCACCATGTTTGAAAGCTTCAAATTATATAGGAGTGAATTATGGGACTTCTACACACATTTTACACCTTTTATTTATGTCTTTTACCTGGTATTAGCACAGGTCCAAGTGAAGATTGACGAAAAGGAAAACAAGTGAAGGAGGTTTCTGTCTGTTTGAGGAACATGACATGGCACTACTTCAAAAAGAGTTACCCAATAAGACCATTACTGCCCAGGAAACCGTCGGAGTTCAGTTATATTGCATGCGTCGTTGTGCTACCTTGTGCTTTCCACTCAGTGGCCACTTTATTGGAAACCCCTACCTTGTGCTTCTGCTCACTGGCCACTTTATTGGAAACCCCAATCTTCTGCTTTCCACTCACTGGCCACTTTACTGGAAACCCCTACCTTGTGCTTTCCACTCACTGGCCACTTTATTGGAAACCCCTACCTTGTGCTTTCCACTCACTGGCCACTTTATTGGAAACACCTACTTACTATATATCCTGAAGTTGTAAGTACTATTTCAGCTTGTCTGCTTTTTGAATGAAGCCTTAAAGGCAGCAGCCAATCAGAGCGGATCTCATCTCCATCCCTGCTCATTTGCACAGCGCCCGAAACTGCGTTCAACCCGTTTGTGTAAAAATTAATTACGACTCAGAGAGTATGAGTGGATCTCTGAACCTGTGTGTTCGTGCCTGAGGGATGACGCAATGGCTAGAGTTTCCTGTTTGCTACTACTGTCCCCAGAAAGAGCCGTTTAGTGTCCATTACAGCTTTTCAGATGGGTTTGTCTCGGCCTTTATGTGTCTCTAATGACCGTAAGGATGTGGTTGCCTCTGATTTCAGTGTTGATTCTGGCTAATGTATTCAAGCAATGAAAACCTCATCATCTCTCTAACTGCTCCTGCTTCCTTTTAGTTTAGCCTAATCGACAGGGGTGCGACTGGAGATTTATGAATGGGGGCTAAGCCTTTACTTGGGGGGGGTCTGGGGCAGGCTTCCCTCAGGCCTAGCGCCCTGCTATCTACATGTACTTCGGATTTGTGTTGGAAATGTGATGAAAAAATCTTTTGAAAATAATAATACACATTTATTTATAGGTCTGAAGAGCGTTTAGGTGGGGCTAAAGCCCCCTCAGTACTGGCCTAGAAACACTACAGTTCACCCACTATGGCCTATAAGGCCCTACCTCAGGCTACTCCCCCGACTCACTCAGAGGATTCATGGACACGCTATATAAATCCATGTGTTCCTCCATCATGGAGAACATCCTGCTTTTGGTTTTAGGACTTCATTGGTTTGAAGGACTTCATCTCACGTTAATCACCTCTAAGTGGTCACGACATTGCCATTAGCTCATGCGCTAATGCGAATTGTCCTGTTTTTAGTGCTGTGGGTTTTTTTCCTGCTGCTTTTTGCTCCTAAAGCGAGGGCTGCTACGATGGCAGACACACGAGCAGGGCCACCAAGTGAAGACATAATTATCTCCCTCATTTCCTCGGCCCTCAGACCATTAACAGCCGGGGAGACTCTCTCTCAGCGTTTGCGATGATGTCAGGAACAGGCTTTACAGTCACGTTCTCTAAATGATGCCATCTAGTTCTTTAAATTCAGCTTTTTATCATAAAATTGGTTCAATTGTTTTTTAAATGATCATTCCTGCATATTTCAGTGGTTGAAATGTAAACGGCGTCCCGTTTAGAGCACGCTGGAATTGTGGTTTATTGTAGATAAACTTGCAGACAGAGGCTAATGTAGCTAACATCATGGAGGTTAGCGTGGCGCTAACTGCTGCCTAAATCCTCACACTCTCTTTTAACTGGGTGGAGGTGTTTAGGTGGGTCTAAAGCCCCCTCAAAACTGGCCCAGCAACACCCTAGCTTTTACCCATGATGGCAATATGGCTGACACCTGACTAACATGGATGATTCATGGAGTGTCCATGTTTTCCATCATGGAGAGCATGGAGGTGTCCTGTAATCTCAAACACACAAGCTTATGTGGTTTCTGACCCGGCATGACTGTTATCTAGAACATGGACTGCTTTCAGGACTTCATGTTGTTCCTTAGCATCGCGTAGCCCATGGAGAAGCAGTCGAAGTCTCTGGAAAAGGCTAAAAAAAAATGTAGCACAGCAAAACAAACCCCAAATGTAGTCCAGAAAGATGAGTTCAACGTCTGAAGTTAAAGCTGCTAGGCTAATGTAGCCCAGAAGTAATTAGCATGATGCTAACATGCTAACATGCTAAATCATCACACACTCTCCTCAAACTGTGTGGAGGTGTTCAGTAATCTCTAAGACTTGCTTTTTGTGGTTTCCGACACTGGAGGGATCACTGGGATAGAATTAATAGCGAGAATTAGCTGGTTAATAAGTGTGATTAGCGTTGTTGTTGTTGTTGTTTTACACTCTTAATTATAAACTAGCGTTATTGCTCCGAAGCCCAAGTCTCACCCTGATTTCACTCCCCAAAGGACCCTCACTATTAACTATTACACTATTAGCTAAGGCTAGCCCATGTTAGCCAGCATTGAGCCTATAAGCTAAAGTTAGCTTGCACAGGTCTTAATTAAGGCCTGTTAGCCTAAGCTGGTTTATTCGGTATTAGCTGGAGTTGTCACCATGTTAGCACTAGCTTTGTTTGCTTCTGTTACACCATAAGTGCTTCTTTAGCTAGTTAGCAAACATGCTAGGCTAAAGGTGGCTTCTCCCTCAGATTTATTAATATGTTTTGATGTTGTTAACATGAAGGTTAACATGAAGGATGATGGGACCACACCCCACTACGACCCTCCCTTTTCCCCATCAGTTATCGCAGGCGATGCTAGCCAGCGCTAGCCTCCTTTAGCAGACGTAACGGAATTGGCAGTTAGTGTTTTTATTCCATCAGCATGTTGAGCTCCAGTGGTGGTGTTTGAGAAGATGTAGTGGAGCTTCACATGTCTCAGAAGGAGGAAGACCAGGGGGTTCTAGATAATGGGTGGGAACTGGAAATGACTAAACGGAGGAGAAAACTGGGACGTTATGGTTTCTCTCCGATACAGTATATGTGGGATCCAGCACTTGGAGCGAGCTGGGCAGCAGCTGAGCCTTTTCGACTCGGTCTACTTCTGCATCGTCACCTTCTCCACCGTGGGCTACGGAGACATCTACCCAATAATCTGGCCCTCCAAGCTGCTGGTGGTCATCATGATATGTGTGGTTCTTCTGGTGCTCCCAGTCCAGGCAAGTGTCTCCAGTGCTACAGAAACACATTAGCGTAATTTAGTTTAAAGACTGGCTTTACTTCACAACGCAACATCTGTGCTTCATCTGTGATGATGATGATAGAAATAGGCTTTTATATAATCACTGATCTTAATAAAATGCTGCTCAATTTAGTTAATCAATATTGGTGCTGCAGTTTGAGCAGTTGGCGTACCTGTGGATGGAGCGTCAGAAGTCCGGAGGGAACTACAGCCAGCACCGGGCCAAGACTGAGAAGCATGTGGTGCTGTGTGTCAGTTCAATCAAAATCGACCTGCTCATGGACTTCCTCAACGAGTTCTACGCCCACCCCAAACTCCAGGTACGAGTGGAACGTGAGCACACTGATCGATCCGATTCTGTAAGGTACAGCAGTATTAAGCTACATAGATAGGAGGCTCCCGAGTGACACAGACATCTTTTAAGGATTGGCCCTTGTAACGGGGTGGTTGCAAGTTCAATCCTTGGTGATGCCCCAGCCATCCGTCAGTAGCCGGGAGTATCAGTATCTCCTTCTAGGTGGGCAGGATGGTCCTCCCTCTCCCCCATCACCTTTTATGAGTGTGAGTGATGCCAGCCAGCGTGGGCATCTGTTAGCTTTTCAGTTGCCACGGTATTTCAGGTGGTTGCTAAGGTGTTGCAAATTGGATGCTAAGGTGTTTCTAAGGTGCTGCTAGTTGAGTTTTCTTCGTATTCGTTTTGGTGCCTCTGTTCTGCAGGACTATTACGTCATCATCCTGTGTCCGGCGGAGATGGACACTCAGGTGCGCAGAGTGCTGCAGATTCCCCTCTGGTCTCAAAGGGTCATCTACCTGCAGGGCTCCGCCCTCAAAGACCAGGACCTCTTCAGGGCCAAGTGAGTACAGCTTTCTGAGGCTCTGTGTGTCCACTTCACTATCAGTGAGAGGCCACATATTTCAAGATTTCAGAACGTTCGATTGGATTTGCTGCCCCCTTCAGGCTGAACCACAGCACAGCAGTTTCCAAGTGAAATTCCATGGCCATGTAGTTTTCAACATGTACCTTGCTGGTGTTCAGTTAGAGACCGTAGATCATCTGCTGATGCACAGTTGATGTTGGCCATCATCTAGACCTTAATCAGTGGTCAGTTTCCAACCTCGGAATCGCTCTTGGCTGGATATTTTTGGGTGGTGGTCCCACTTTTAACTTCGAGTCATCTCGTGCTGTGCTGGGAAAGAACCACCAGGTGTTTCTAACAAAGTGGCCAGTATCCTTTTTTTTTTTGTTAAAGGTAGTTAGTTTCAAATTTAACCAAACGGTGGAGGTACATGCACCTTCTCACACCACCTCACCACTTTAGGATTAGGGTCGGATCCATGGTCGCTCTCCAGGAGCAGGGTTGGAGACCACTGTGGTACAGCATAAATACTTGTACTGTTGACTCTGGGGAACTTAGCAGCTCCTGTCCTCTTGTTCCAGGCTGGACAATGCTGAGGGATGCTTTATCCTGAGCAGCCGTTGTGAGGTTGACCGCACCGCAGCGGTAAGCTTCCCAAACGAAACGTATGGCACCAATCAGATGTGTACTGTCCAGGCTACTGTGGCCAATTAGCATGCGTGAATGATCACCCACACTCCCCTGGAAGCTCCATCCATGTGGAGGTGTTCAGTAATGTCTATTAGACTTGCTTGTTTTGTGTTCCAGGATCACCAGACCATTCTCCGTGCTTGGGCAGTGAAGGACTTTGCCCCCCGGTGTCCCCTTTACGTGCAAATCCTCAAACCAGAGAACAAATTTCATGTGAAATTTGCAGGTAGTGGTCTCTGATCGTCTGAAAACGCAGTCCTAATGATGGTATAATGGTGTGTAACCTCGGTTCTGCCCTCAGATCACGTGGTTTGTGAAGAGGAGTTCAAGTATGCTCTGCTGGCCCTGAACTGCATCTGCCCTGCCACCTCCACCCTCATCACCCTCTTGGTGCACACCTCCCAGGGCCTGTGGGTACAGGATCCGAACAGGACACTTTCATTTACTTACTGCTAATCTAAGCAAAACCTCCAAACTCCAAACAAAAACCCCAACAAAACTCAACAGTGAACCATGACTATTAGAGCTAGGTCTTTGGTTCAGGTCTCAAGTCTCAAAGGTTGGCCTAAAAGTAGACCTGTTTGATCATACAGATCTTTGCTAGCCTTCCTATGAGATTCTAGTAGTATGTTAGCGCTAAGCTAACAGCAGTGCACTTCCTAAACACGATTCTACATGAATATCCAAAGCTCATAAAAGACGCTTGTGTGTTTTGAGCAGATGTTCTGTGATCTTCTCAGGGAAGGCCAGCAGTCTCCAGAACTGTGGCACAGGATCTATGGCAAGTGTTCAGGCAACGAGGTGTACAACATCGTCCTGAAAGACAGCATCTTCTTCACGGAGTATGAGGGCAAGAGCTTCACCTATGCCTCCTTTCATGCTCAGAAGAAGTGAGTAACGGCATTCACACTGTCCAGTATCCAGCATTTACACTGACCGTTAAGCCCAGATAACGTCTGGTTCTGTCCCAAATGCGGCCCAAGTGTGGGCCAGAACTAGGTCAAGGTTTTTCTATCAGGGTTGGAAATGTTTCGTGAAAAAAAATTAACTCAATTAGCCCAAATGTAGCCAATCAGACGAAACATGTTTGGTGGCTGAAGTTTGCTCTTTTCATTTTAGCACTAAAGCTAGGAAGCTAAAGTAGATAGCAACCCCTTATTTAAGACCCTGTATTTAAGCCCACACATCGTCACGCTCATTATTACAGTACTGTTATAACTATTACATTAGTTTTATTGGCCCTACAATAGAACCCTGTGGGACCTCCACATGGCATTTTGTAGTGTAATAATAATATCTTCATGAACCCTTTCTCAGGTATGGCATTTGTCTGATTGGCGTCTGCCGCGGAGACAGTAAAACCATCCTCCTCAACCCAGGCCGCCAGTACACCATGAATGCCTCAGACACGTGCTTCTACATCAGCATCACCAAGGAGGAGAACTCTACATTCAAGTTCCACGGAGAATGCAGCAAAAAAGGCTCCAAACCCCACCTTCCAGTGCACAACATCATTGCTAGCATGGGTCAGACATTATCAGTGTCTGTCTACACTGGCCACTTTATTTGAAACCATTATCTTGTAGCCCAGCACAGATGAATCCGATTTAGAGGAGGACTGATAAAATAGATCAGTAGTAGTTTCCGATAAAGTGGCCAGTGAGTGGAAGCACATGGACATGGGGGTTTCTGTTAAAGTGGCCAGTGTGTGAAGGCACAAGGAAGTGGGTGTTTCTATTAAAGTGGTCAGTTAGTAGGAGCATAAGAAAGTAGGTGTTTCTAATAAAGTGGCCAGTAATAGAAGCACAAGGAAGTGGGTGTTTCTATTAAAGTGGTCAGTTAGTAGAAGCATAAGAAAGTAGGTGTTTCTTTTAAAGTGGCCAATGACTGGAAGCACATGGAAGTAGGGGTTTCTAATAAAGTGGCCAGTGTGTGAAAGCACAAGGAAGTGGGTGTTTCTGATAAAGTGGCCAGTGAGCGGAAGCTCAAGGAGGTGGATGTTTCTATTAAAGTAGCCAGTTAATAGAAGCACAAGAAAGTAAGAGTTTCTAATAAAGTGGCCAGTGAGTGGAAGCACAAGTGACCTTTCCAAAAGCAAACACTCATGCTGCACAGCAGAGGCATCTTTGGCTCTGTAGCTGACCGCAGGGCTGTGTGTTTCCTGTAGGCACCGTGGCCATCGACCTGCAGGACACCAGCGGCACGCCGAGCCGCAGCTCCACTCTGTCTGTTCCGGCCGAGCCTGTAAAACCCAGCAGCAAGAGGCCCAGCATCGCCCCCGTTCTGGAGGTGCCAGCGTCCCCCCTGCTGCATGCCGGTGAAAGTGACCTGTCTGAGGACGAAGCTGCCCCGTATTGGGGGGATCAGTCCAGTGATGGGTACGTGGGTATGTGAGCATTGCACATCAGTGGCATGTGGAATGACGGTGACGAAGCACTCGTGGTGTTCTTCGCTTTTCACAGATACATCATGGGGTATCCTCCTAACCTGCCCTACATCGGAAGCTCCCAGACCTTCTGCCATCTGCTGAAAGAGAAAATGCCCTATTGTTGTCTTCGCCTGGAGAAGGTATTGGCAGTATTGGCAGATCAGGTTATTTGTTTAGGGACAAAAGTATTGGGACACCTGTTTATTCATTGCTTCTTCTGAAATCAATATTCAAAAGAGTTGAAGCTGCTTTTGTTGGAGGAAATGTCTCTACTGACTTTCTACTAGATTTTGGAGCCTTTGAGCATTGATGTCAGGATTTCATTGCATACAGCGACAAGAGCATTAGTGACATGGGTTGATCACCACCCCATCTCATCCCAAAAGTACTGGATGGAGCTCCACCATCATTCCAGAGAACACATAAAGCTCACAGGAGCTTTATACCCCTCAAGCCCACACCTGGCATTAGGCATAGTCAGACATATTGGGGTCATAAGGCTTATCTACTCCAGAGAGTCCTATTCTATTGACAGTCCTTCTACAGGGACTAGACAAGCTGTGTGTGTGTGTGTGTGTGTGTGTGTGTGTGTGTGTGTGCATTTGCATGTCTGTTTTAGCAATGGGTGCAGCATAAAGTAGCTGGACACATTTATCAGACAGGGTGTCCACATATATATACATATAAAGTACGCAATTGCGGACAGTGATTGTACCCTGTGTGTGTGTGTGTGTGTGTGTGTGTGTGTGTGTGTGTGTGTCTGTGTGTGTTTATTGACGTAGAGCTGTCGACACAACCAATGTGAGGACGCCAAAGCATACAGCTTCTGGAACAAGCCCATCATCGTATCCGCAGAGACTGCAGGGAACGGTCTGTACAACTTCATCCTGCCCTTACGAGCCTCGTACAGACCCAAGAAGGAGCTGAACCCCATCATCCTGCTACTGGACAACCTGTAAATCCCCCTCCTCAGTACTGGACTGAATCATGAAGGACAGGCAGTTATTGGTTGCAGTGATGGGTTTTGCTTTGGGGATTGCAGTGATTGGTCTTCCCATGCATTCCTCAGGTAGAAGTGAAGCGAGTATCAACTATAATAAGCTTATTACTCCAGTAAAAGTGTAAAAGTACTGGTTTCAGAACCACTTCAAGTAGAAAAGTAAAAGTAATGGAAGGGAAACAAAAGCTGAAAGCTTAGGCCGAATCACAGGGGTCTATAGTGCACTACACCCCCCCCCCCTCCCCAAAAACCCATTTCTCTAAAAGTCATAATGAGGAGAATGATCTATTAAAATGTTGATGTTAAAAATGTTGGGCTGCTCTAGGCTCCTGTTTCAGCTGCAGATCTGCCCATTGAAAATGAAGCATTTCAGTAATATCAGCTCTATTAAAGGAGCGTCTCTGTGCTCTACTGAGCATTAACATGAGCTTCATGGAGGAAAATATGAGGAGTCGTTGTCTAGAAGTTCTGTAAAGCTGCAGAAAGTCAGACTTCAGAGGCGTGTGATCAATAAGCTTTATTGGAATGTAAATGTGGGGCTCAGTCGGGACGTTTCACTGCAGCTCTCTTGAGTCTCTGCCACGGACACAGTCTTCATACTAGACTACAGACGTCTGCTGTGAGCTCGCTGGAGAGTGACGGGACGTGTGCAGGTGTGATGGATCTCTTATAAACCAATAGGGAGTCAGAATGGTGTATGTTTACACTTCTCATCCAATCACGATCAGACTCACAATTTTTGGATGATGTGATTTACCTGGATAGTTTTTCTGTTTTTTTTTAACGATGGCGTAACGGAGATGAAATGGGAGTAACGAGGCTGTTTGTAAAATTAGAAAGTTTGTAAAAGTAGAAAGGTCAGATAATTGGGTGAAAATGTAATAAGTAGAAGTAAAAAAAGTTTGGAAAAATAAAGAATTGCTCCAGTAAAGTATAAATAACCAACATTTCTACTTAGATAACGAAGTATTTGTACTTCGCTACTTGACTCCTCTGAAGGACAGTAATTGTAATATGTGTAACGTCTTGTCTTCTAGGCCTGATGTACAATTTCTTGAGACCATCTGCTGGTTCCCAATGGTGTACTACATGGTCGGGTCAATGGACAGGTATGAGGCTCTTCCAGGATTAAATTATTATCATATTCTTTAAAGTTTAGCATTTTCTGACCCAGATTGCTCTGAAACAAGAGCAGTCCGGCTTCAGTTCCAGATGGACAGCATGACTTGACTTTGAGAGCGATCTTGAGACCTTAAATGTTGGCCTGATGATGATGATGATGATGATGATGATGATAATGAGTGTGTAAATCAAGCCTTCAAGCTCAAACTACTCAAACAGTGGATCAGTGCCGTCTTAAACGGAGTGTGTTAGCGATCTCTGCTGTTTGACAGTCTGGACGACCTGCTGCGCTGCGGCGTCTCGTTTGCCGCTAACATGGTGGTGGTGGACAAGGAGAGCACCATGAGCGCCGAGGAGGACTACATGGCTGATGCCAAAACTATCGTCAACGTCCAGACCCTCTTCAGGTCAGAGCAGGTTTCCCTGGTCGAATGGAAAAGATGAACCTGATTGCTCACCTATCCCAGATGCTAGGCTAATGTTGCAAGGCTAACACATCTCTCTCTGTCTCTGTTCATTGGCTGCAGGCTGTTCTCCAGCCTCAGCATCATCACCGAACTCACTCATCCAGCCAATATGAGGTTTATGCAGTTCAGGGCTAAAGACTGTTACTCTCTGGCTCTCTCTAAACTGGAGAAGGTGAGCAAAACACCAAGCGTTTCATTTTCTCTGAACATTTAAATACATTCTTTATCTTCATATTCATACTGGATATTCATGTCATTAGAGATTCATACTGGATATTAATGTCATTAGAGCTTCATACTGGATATTAATGCTATTAGAGCTTCATACTGGATATTAATGTCATTAGAACATCAGTTTGGAATAATCTACATCATTCTGGATTGTTCTTTAATTTTCTTTTTACGTCTTTATAGATTAATTAAAGATTTTTAAATGCTAAACACTCTAAAATTCTTTACTCTTCATCGGTGCTGCTTGTCCTCTGGCTCTGGAGCAGAAGGAGAAGATGAAGGGCTCCAACCTGGCCTTCATGTTCCGTTTGCCGTTCGCAGCTGGAAGGGTGTTCAGCATTGGCATGCTTGATACTCTCCTCTACCAGGTAACCTAGCCTAGCAACCAGTGGGCTATTTTAGAGGCTGTTGGCCCAGCTTAGCTTCCATATATAGACTGTATGAACTGAGGAGTGAACATTTTAGCTGAGAAGAGATCTGATCAAGCCTGTGCAGTTCTGGACAGATGAAAGAGGACTCCTGATCCTGCACCATCTGTCAAACATGGCAGAGGCACTGTTATTGCATAGGCATGTATGGCTAGCAAAGGAATTGGTAACGGGTGTTTACTCATGATGTGATCTGCTGATGATGTGTCGGCTATTCTATTTTGGTAGAAGAACCATCCCTTTAGTGGTGGTTCCTCAATGGCATCACGCAAAGAACCCTTTTTTGCATTTTTATTTCCAGGAGTATTTCTCCTTTTACCCTCCTTTCTGTAAACATGTCTCCCCGACTGAAGCCCAGTGTCATTTTGCAGTCTTTTGTGAAGGACTATGTGATCGCCATCACCAGACTGCTGCTTGGCCTGGACACAACCCCGGGTTCTGGCTTCCTGTGCTCTGTAAGTCTTAATCTGTTGCTCTTTTCTCTGGTTCTGATTGGTCCACTAATTCAAGCTGAAGCTCTGGTCTGTTCCAGATGCAGATCACGGAGGACGATCTGTGGATACAGACGTACGGCAGACTTTACCAACAACTCTGCTCCACCGTGGGAGACATTCCAATCGGCATCTACAGAACCGAGTCTCAGATGACCGAATCTCTTGAGGTTTATTCTTTACATCTGAGCTTCAGCTGCCTTCTCGTGCCTTCCAGATTTGCTTCCTTAAGTGTTAGAGAGGAAACTGACCCACACTGATTTCTTAACAGTGGTGGTGAATGGAAGCAGTCGCCATGACTACAACACAGATACAGCGCATAATTTATTACCTAATTTATTTCCTGGCCTGTCCAATGGGAGGGCTCACTTGGCTGTATCTTGGCTGTTTTTCTTTAAAAGATCTAGAATGTTCTAAGGGTTCCTCTGCGGAGAAACCTACTTTCACCATCTGTGCTAGTTAGCTAATCTAACTACAGTTTGAGGAGTTGAGGATGAGGTGAAGTTGTTGTGATCATCCAACATCCTGACCTCACTAGTCACTTGCCGTTGAACGCAATCAAATCCTCACAGCAATGCTCCTCCAAAATCTAGTAGAAAGTCGTCTTCCCTGGACAGTAGAGGCTCTTTTTAAACTCTTTTCAATACCCTTCATTTCAAAAGAAACAATGAATGAGGAGGTGTCCCAATACTTTTGTCCACAGTCCTAAATGTTGTGCTATCTCGTAGCCCTCTCGGTCCCAGCTGTCGGTAAATCTGGACGACTTCGAGGACGTGAGGGAGCAGCGGGACTGCAATCAAGCTTACCGCACCTCTGAGTCCTCCGACAGCAAGCAGCCGCTGCTCCTGCGGAGGAAGAGCATGCAGTGGGCGCGCTACCTCAGTCGCATGGGCCCTCG
The DNA here is from genome assembly GCF_030463535.1 of Salminus brasiliensis. Taxonomy (NCBI): domain Eukaryota; kingdom Metazoa; phylum Chordata; class Actinopteri; order Characiformes; family Bryconidae; genus Salminus; species Salminus brasiliensis. The sequence goes on from NC_132886.1 coordinate 40,990,312, forward strand.
TCCCGGAGGCCGTGGAGCCGAGAGGGGCTCCCGGCAGCGGGCTGGCCTGCTCCCTCGCTCCGAGCGGCAGGAGCTAGCCGAGCTCGTCAAGAAGCGAATGCAGAACCTGGGCCTAGCCACGACAGGCTACGGTGAGTCAAGATGAGAATTGACCGGGAACGAGGACGAGGTCTTTTGCGTCTGAGGTCGCTTCGGAAACATGGACATCACAAGACTAGCGCACATGAATTCGTCCAAAAGATCGTTCGTATTGGTGAGAACCTCAAATTTGAGGTTCTAAGCCTGATGTCTTAATCTTATCTCCTTAAAAAAATCTCGTACTAAATAAAAACACTGCTCGCCTAATGCTAATAGTCTGCCTAGTAATGCTGGTAAAGTGGTTTGTTTAACAGAGTAGACATTTCCAAAAGTTTTATAAAAGTAAAAGGAAAAACCGGGTCCATTTCCTCCCTGTTTACAAGCTGGAGTAGCCTAACCTGAGCCCACTAGCTAGCTAGCTACAAAGCTCAGTCAGGCTAATCCAGCTAATTCAGTAAAAAGACACATTTTTACCCATAATATCCTTCCCTACTCTTTTTTTCACTTTAAGGGTCCTAGAATGCTGTCCAAGATCATCCCAGTCCTGTTCAGCCATTGGAAACCGCTGACGGAAGCCATTATTGCCTAATTGAACGGCTGTCGTACCCTGTTAACCTGCTCACTTGTCTAATTCACACTTTCCTCTCAACTTAGATGACATGAACGACAGCCACAGCTTCCACTCGTACGTCTTAATCAACCCGCCACCAGACACCAGACTGGAGCTTCATGACGTTGTGTAGGTATTCAGTCGCTGCAGTCATTCCCGTCCCTTGTTTTGGTCCACGTCTTATTTTTCTGGGCTTTTTCTTTCTACAGCACAGCTAATATTTGGTTAAATGACTCTCAGCAAGCTGCACCTTGACCACAAGCTTCTGTCACAACTCTGGGTCATTGTCCTGTTGCAACGCCCAATTCTGCTGCAACCCCAAAACAGCCCCAGAGCGTGTCGCTAACACCACTATGCTTAACAGCTGCTACAGGGGTTAAATGCCTCACCTTTTACTCCTACATACCTCTGGTCATTGTGGCCAAGCTATCTTTGCCTCATCTGACCATTACACTTTTAACACCGAAAAATGACAACCTATGTTCTACTGAAGTCACTCATGATAAGTTTATGGGCATGTCTGACCGCAACTGTACATATGGAGGTCATACTTTGTGGTGTCCACATACTTTTGTCATTGTTCGTTTCTTTCAGATACATCATTCGTGAGGACCCGTTCTCGTATGACTCGAAGGATGTGGACAGCAGGAAGAGCAGCTTTGGGAACACTTCGTGGACGGGAGACAGCCAGCAGCTTGAGAGTCAAGTCTGATCCCAACCCCAGACCAGCTCACCCCCCCCCCCCCCCACCCCACCAGCCTGCAGACGCCAGTGACTGCCAGCGCTGCAGCGAAGCGATGTGGGGAGAGGGCGCCATCTACCTACCCTGGAGAGAACAAGGCCAATGGGCTAGCAGCATGACTGTGATTCGAACCAGCGGTCCTCTGATCATAATGACCGCAGCTTAGTCTGCTGGACCAACCCTGGGCCCCGTATAGTTTTTAGGGTCGGTTAGCATTAACACTGCAGTTTATTCCAAGACTAGGCTTAATCCATAGCTGGGAACCTGGCCCTCAGTATTACAGTTTTGTATTATTATTATAATTATTATTATTATTATTGATCGTCTCTCAGCTTTGTTGTTGCCAGTTTTGCTGTGAAGTCGTATTTGATTAGCATCATGTTTGCTGTTGAATGCCTTTGAAGAAAAAAACAAAAACAAACAAATATTAAAAAACGTTTTGAATAATCATTCATCTCATTATAATTTTTCATATTTAAGTTATTACTTTCTCACAAATTTTACATTACGCTCATTAGTACTCTGCACCAGTGGATTGGGTACTGGCACAACCAGACACCGCCTCTTTTCGACCTGCCAACCAACACACTCTGAGCAAAAGCACCGGGTACCCAGCTCTAATGCATCGGCTAGCAGATTCCCGTACCGGCCCGCATCACTCTGCCGTGATATGGGGAGATGGAGCCAGCTAGCCACCCTGCAAAAGCAAGGCCAATTGTGCTCCCTGTGGCTCCGTCTGCTGATGGCAGGCAGCATGACCTGGGATTCTAACTAGCAGTACCTTCGTATTGCAACCACTTATCGTTGTGGGTGTATATGTTCAAAAGTATCTGGACACAGATGGAGACTCACATTAGCTCGTGAATAAGCTCCTCCTGTGCTGGGTCAGATGTGTAGGACAAGAGGCGTAACGGTCTAAGCATCGGCCCTGCTGCAGGTTCCATTCCTGATGATGCCACAGCCATCCGTCAATCAGTGTGAGCAACGCTAGCCAGCGCAGGCGTCACCTACAAGCGTGTTGAGCTCCAGTGGTGTTGCGTTAGCGGCACTTGGATGGGGTGGAGCTTCTTCACATGTCAAACAGGAGTGGAGGGTCAGTCATGCTACTGTGCATCCTAGAACAGAGAGAGTTAGGGGCCATGCTGAAAGGCCCTATAGTAGCAGCTTGGGTAGATTTTTGGGTAGAGTCAATACAGTACGTCCCATCCAACTCCCACCGTCTGGCCTGCTCCTATTGCCCAGATCAGACTTCTGCAAAGGAAATGTGTTGCCATCTTGGCTTGATCTCATGATTGATGGGGGTCCATGCTTCTGGTGCTATGCTTCGTCAGCTGCACATCGTCTCCCTCCCTCATCTTTTTCCATATGGCCGTCTCCCCGGCTGTCCAGCGACACACTCCAATAGTGATGAATGTGCTCCGAAGACGGACACGTATTCCTCCTAACGTCTGAACATCTGTTTCCACTGGAAAACTCATCCGGCCCACTGAGAACGCCTCCATCCGTCTTGTTTATTCCATCATGGCCAGACGTGATCTCCTGAGGCCTCTCTTGCCCGCTGTTGGGAAGAGAGAGACCTTGGTGTACCTCGCTCAAAATGCTTAGGGGTACTTCTCCAACACCCTGACTCAGCTTCAGCTTTGGTGGCCATTGTGAAAAACGCTCACTGGCCGGCCTCGTTTAGACGGCAGGTCTGGACTCTGAACGTGCATGGTCTTTAACTCTATCTGCCATGGATTCACCCTCAACCGTTTTGGAATATGGGTCAATTTATATATATATATATATATATATATATATATATATATATATATATATATATATATATATAAATAAATAAGTGTATATATATTCTCTCTCTCTCACACACTCACACACACACACACACACACACACACACACACTTTACAGTTAATATAATATGCTTAAACAAACCAACAGTTTTCACAAGTGGATTTATTTATACAAAAACTAACCCTCAGAGAAAAGAGCTGATGAGCAGAACTGCTGCCAACCCACAGCTGGAGAGGGTTATTGCTTTACAGTCTCCACTCTGTCAACCGAAAACAGCGAAATCATCCTCCTCCTCCTTTACTCCTTTCATATCATATCTGAAAAGTCATACTCGTTCATCCCATATGACAGAACTTTACACAGTTTACAACGACACTGCCACAGGCTTTGTTTGTTAGTTTGGCGGTGATCTGTTCTCATCGTCAGGTAACAGTAAAACATTTTTACACTAAAAAAAAAAAAAAACAACAAAAGAAAATTCCCACAGAGAAAGAAAACAACCAAAAAAATGGGAGAAAGTGAAGCTATGATGAGAGCCGTTACAAATGGCAGTTGTTTATTCATCATCTCAGCTGGAGATCATTTCTCAAATACCGTGCAGCTGTTTATCTATTTATTTCTTTTTTTACACTGGATTCTTAATAATAAAAAAAGGAAAGGAAACAGAAGAGAGGCTTCTACAGCGGTACAACTCCCTTTCTAAGACAGATCCTGGCTGTTAAAATAAACACAGCTGCTCAAAAAAAAAAAAAAAAACCAAAAACCCCAAACAAACAAACAAAAAAACTAAATTGTGGACCCCCCCCCCCCCTCCCTCTCTCCCCCCCAATTCACATGTTTAATCTGTACATCCAAGCCTTAGCGCAACGACGAGCAAACCTACAGACTGCTGGACTCCCGGCTGCCTAACTCTCGTACCGCCGCTACAGGGATCCGATTCCGAAGTGCTGCCTGGGGGCTGGGGGTGAAAGCGGGTGTGAACAGTCCACTGCTGGCAGAGTCGCGCTGGCGAATTCACAGGCTGAGAGAGCGGTCCGCGGTACAATCTGAACAGTGGCGACGACGGCAGCAGGGCTCAGAAACGAAGGTGGGACTTGTGTTTCACCATATACCTGCAAAAAAATAAATAAATAAATAAATAATAAATAAAATCACACAAAAGATCAGACGAGAGGAGGAAAATTAAAAACTACAAACACAGCAGAGTCCGAGCCCTGTCCCGAGAATCTGAGCTACTGTTCTACTGGAGCCAATAAGGCTGTGTTTTGGTGACAATCCACTTGGACTGAAAACCAAAACATGGCCAAACCAGTGAGTCGGCCACTTCCACAAGCTTTACAGCTTCACAGGTCAAGTGAAGCTCCACAGTGACCGATCAGCACTGACCTGTCCAGCGTCTCCCAGAAGCGCAGGAAGACGGGTCTGTCGAGATGCCGCTTGTGGTGGCTCAGTTCCAGCACGGTGACGTCCCACTTCTGCACGTTGGGGTCCATTCTGACCTCGTCGTACTTCAGATGGAAGGCTCGGACTGCGGGAAAAACGATAACGCATCGGTCAGCGCAGCACAAAACATGAAACATGTAACGAGCGCTGATGGGGCAATACGGGGGATCTGAAACCCTTATTGACTTACTTTTTGCAAAAATGTCCACAGGCGATCCGTCAGGCAGTAGCCATGGCCAGCCCTTGAACTGCCAGGCAGGACCCTGGACAAAGACGGCCACAACGCGGTCCCTGGATCGGAAAGATCGAAGAGGTCAGTTATGATACAGAATTCAACAGTGGATCATTCAGACGTCTGAAGCTCTAATAAAAAGAAGCTCCTCACAGAAAGTTCTTCACCTAATGGTGATGAAGACGCTGCCTGATGCCTGAGACACTGTTCTACCAGAGTTCTGAGAAGAGTTCGGCTCTAGAACCTGCTTTTAGAACCAGATCATTAAAATGGTGGAGGGATACATGCTGCCTTTAGGGTGTAGTGCGGCTACAGAAAGTAGTCCCTAAAGAGAACTGGATTAGTTGAGATTCTCTATTCACTGTTTTACCATCATCATCTTCATCATTCCATATAAAACTCGAAGACTCGTGTAGGGGGTTTGGATAGGAAATAAAATACTGTGAAGAAATCCGGTGCTACAGGAAGTTCATTCAGCTCTTACCTTCAGTTTGAACGTATCATTTTATTGATACTGGATATTATAAAACCATCTAACCAAAACTGACTCTACTGTCACATGAGAAACACTCATGAACATCTGCAGTACGTAGAGAGGGCAATTTGGTGGGAGGAACATACCAGTCTTGTGGTGCCAGTTTTAAAGGCTGGTCGATCACCCTGTAGGGCACAGTGACGCTGATGGTGGATCCTCCAGGCTGTACCTGGTCTTTGCGCCTCTGTAGCAGCACCTCGTTGTCCCTCTGAATGCCTTGTTTCTTCTTCTCGTCAGGTGTGACGAACCTACAAACAACATTGCAACGGTTTGTAAATGGGCGCGATTGCATTGGACGAATCTACAGGTTTTATGAATGAACTGGTAACCAGTGAGGCTTTTCCTTATTGAATACCCTGTAATGTAATATACCATAAGAGTGTGTAAGAGTGTTCCACAGAGAGCACTTTAATCCACTTACTTCAGGTCCTGCAAGAGGTCCTTAGCATTAAGCATGGTGATGAGGGAAGTGGTGGCCGCTGGGATGATGATGATGGGGGTTCTCGAGCCTAAAAAAACAAGAGCATTAAAAAATATTAATAATAATAATAAATAAGTGACAGCACTGAATCAAGATGCCTAACTAGAAACCTAGAGAGTAACGAGACTCCTCAATGTCTATGATTTTGATCGTTGGTGTCAGACAGGCTAGTTTGAGTATTTCTAGAATGGCAGATCTGTTGGGATTTTCAGCACAGCAGTTTCCAGAGGTTTGACAGAGATGGGTCAGACTGGTCGGCGTGGACAGAAAGGCTACGGTAACTCTGATAACCACTGGGTAAAAGGTGTGGAGAGCAGGAAAACAGCCCAGAATGCAGAGCACCACCTCCAACTTTGATGAGGATGGATAGATGAGTTTCAATAGCAGATAATCACGCCAGGCTCCACTTCTGTCAGCCAAGGACAGAAAGCTGAGGCTGCAGGGGCTCAGCAGGGGCTCAGCAGCACTGGACAGTTCTGTAATATATACTGAATATATAAACAGTGGTGTATAAGAGGAAATCCTACCTTTCTTTTGGTTGGGCGGAGGTCTTGCTTGAGAGACTAGAAAGAGAAAAAGAAACGGTTACACAAACATTCAATACCTCATCGATTTCTTATCAATACCTCATCATTACCTCATCCATCTAAACTCACATAGCAGCACTAGTCTTTTTTTAGGGATGTCCCAAATCAGGTTATTTTGCCCCCCGATACAATACAAATAAATTATCCAGTCCCACAGTTTAGATTAGACGAGCTGCTTATTAATGGGTTCAGAAAAATAATTAATATTTTATATTTTTTAATTAAAAAGTAAAAAAATATGATAACATTATCCATAAAATGGTTTATTTTGAGTATCAATTTCTATAATCAGACATGAATTTAGTTTAGTCAAAACTTTTCTTAAAATGATAAAATTATAGTGTCTTATTTCTAATAATCCAGTCTGACTTTCGTCGCTGACCAATCAGCTCTCAGCTCCTTATCTACAACACTGCAGTCTAATCACTTCCTCTGTGTGTGTGTGTGTGTGGTTTAGTGCTACACACTCCACAGGCCAGTGAGTGGTTCTCCGGTTCTTCCGCTGGTAAAACAGAGCGTTTCAGTGGGAGTTTTATAAAGGGTCAGATATTATGGTATGTAAAATAGCTCCACACTGCAGAACCTCAACTCCTTTATTTACCTTCTGAGAACGTCCGCACTGCTGCTGCTGCAGCCGGCTGGGCAATAATGTCTGTTAATAGCGCCTTTAGACCACCAGATGGCGCTCTCTGAACACGGAGGTTAAAACAAAGGCTTGGAAGAGGACTGGGATTAAAATAGCTGATCCATTACATCCCTATTGATTGTTCCCCTCATATTATTTAAAGAAAGTTCTAGAAGGGTTCTAAGATCTAGACGGCGGACAGAAATGATGAAGTTACAGCGATTATCACATTAATAAATGAGATTCTTGGGGGGGGGGGGCTATTCTACAACACGCCGAGAGCTCTCACACACACACACATTAATCTACATCAGCGCAACTGAGGGGAAGTGCCACTCGCCTCAGTTCAGCCCATCACTCACAGCCACCACAACACACACTGGGGATGACTGGGTGACTGCAGGACAGAGGCCAGTCCGCTGCAGAGTTTTTAAACTGTGTGTTTTCATGGAAAATTTTACATTTGATCATCCAGTTTAAGCTTCCAACACTGAGACGGGCGTGCACGGACAGCCCCACTCTCACCTGGTCTGGGAACAGGCTGCATCGCTGGAGTCTGAGCCTTCCGCGCTGATGCTCCTTCCTGAGAGAGAGAGAGAGAGAGAGAGAGAGAGAGAGAGAGAGAGAGAGAGAGAGAGAGAGAGATGACAAAGATTAATACTTGCTCTCAGCCGGAATCACTGAGCAGGTCCAAGCTCACCCATCCGTCCTCCCTGATGTCGGCCCACCGGGGGGCCCACCAGAACATGAAAAATGGCCCCTGACTCAACAAGGCCTGAATCATTAACTGCTGCAGCTTATGAGCCAACACCTTATTGTGGTGGTCCAGTGTTGTAGACCCTCCGTAAACACTCACCATCTCTTCAAGTGATGTTCGAGTACAGAACCATACCATCAACTTATTAAATTAAAGAATTTAAATTTAAATTAATACTGATATAGTGGGTCGGGTAATTGGCTACCTACAAAATTCAGGGAGGAAGACCTGAATTATTTTTATAATAAATAATAAAAAATAAGTTGAAATATGGGGATAAATATAGCCTATTGTAAAAATGTCTTTAAATATCGTGATCTACTTTGTGTTTACCACATCGCCCAGCCCTACCGCTGGCCCACGTCTGGCACTTGGCATTGGGCATGGGCACACAGCCAATAGTTTCATGTTGCTCTGCTCCAGAGAGTCCTATTCTATTGGCAGGACTTCTTGTCAGGGACTAGACAAGCTGTGTGTGCAGCTGCAGTTTTGGAAATTGAGGTTTTTGCATACAGTCGCTGATATGCTAAAGGGTTATCAAAAAATGTGCATTCGATAAGCACGACTACTCTCACACACCTAAAGTACTGCGGTCAGGGAAACGGCAGCCTGTCCACACCCACACGACCCTTTCCTGATAGAGGAGTGGGCAAGAATACAAATGCATCACGTGGGGGAAGTGCGCATATGAATCTACCCCCCCACACACACTCTCTCTCACACACTCTCTCTCACACACTCTCTCTCACACACTCTCTCTCTCACACACTCTCTCTCACACACACACACACTCTCTCTCTCACTCACACACACACACACACACTCACTCTCACACTCTCACACTTCCCTTCCCCCAGATCGCGAGCGCTCAAGCAGAGACGTCAGAGCCACGCAGCATTAAGACGAAACCGAGGCAAAGGCGCGAGAGCAGAGCAGATGAGAGAGAGAGAAAGGGGGGAGGGAGAGGACAGAAGGAGCGTGACGAAGAGGAGCTACAGAGCTGCGCGAGAGAGGCTGAAAGAGCAAGCACGAACAGGGCGAGCGCTAGAGGGTGAGAGGGGGAAAAAAAGGAAAGGAAATGAGCGAGAATGTGCGAGAGAGCGACGAAAACAAGCGCGAGAGGGGGAGCCATCCTGCTTAGCAACACACAGCAACCAGCCGAGAAGCCCCTTCCAGCCTCAGGGATGAAGACGACGATGACGGATGCGGAGGCGAAAAGGCAGCCGCGCTGACGTCCATCAGCTCCTCGTCTGCGGACGGGACCGGGAGGAGGGCAGGTGGAGGGAATATTCTGGAAAAATAGAGAGGCGCCTCAAATTCTGCACCGATGCGATGGGTCGTCGGCACGCCCAGAGCTGCCCACATGTGCCAGTAATGGTCAGGCACGCCAGTGCCAAGCGTGGCGTTATCGCTCAGCGCCAGGGCTCAGGGTGAGAAAGGTACGTGAGGACTCATGGCTTTAACTGCATTTACTTTCACTAGAGCGGTTCAGAAAAGCAGAGACCCTTCACCACGGCCAGGTGGGAGCTCATCTCTCGGTTAGCGCACACACATATATAAACACACACACACACACACACACACATACACACACACACATACACACACACACATACACACACACACATACACACACACACATACACACACACACACACAACTACAACCTTAGGCTCTGTGACAGTTCTGAAACACCTGCGGCAATCGGCGATCATCACAAAGAGACTAGCGGAAAGCCTGGTTTTAGCTCACGCCAGCGTGGCGGTGACCGGAGGCAACGGGGGGATATTTTTAGGCTGTATGCAATCAATCGAGGTTACATGGAGATGAGTCAGGAGCGTGAACTCCAGCTTTCTCAGACACAAAAGGGAAGTGTTCCTCTTTTAAGACAAACTGCAACAACAACCTCAACGGTAGCACGGCACTGGCTTGTACACGCTCGAGTTCAGAGGTCCAGAAGTTCACCTGTAAGGATAACGGTTCGGCACAGAACCACTTGTAAGCCGAACAGATCTGGGCTTGGTTAAAATGCTGCTGCGTAGCACCAAACGAAACCAAACGGGTTGTAAAAGTGAAAGAACGAACGAAACCCTTCCAACTCGAAACATCAGGTTCTCCATCCGAGAACAGAACCATCTAACCAGAGAAAAAACAACCTTCTGTAGACGGTTCTGTTGTTGTAGTTGTTTTCAGTACGATACAGAACCCTTTCTGCTTAGAGTGTCATCCACCCCCGAGACAGGAAACGCCTCCTAATAATCGCACTACTGCACAAGTTGCAGAACCTACTCAGGCACTCCTGCTCAGATACACTGAGGGCAGCCTGGGGACATTTACACACTATTAGATCATCATCATCATCATCAAGTACAAGTACGTCTAGTTTATTATAGATACAAGAGTGTAAAGAACCTTTTAACGGCTTAACGAATCTTTCTTTACTCGTGCAAAAATGCACGACTCAAACTACCCTTTGGTGCACCTTCCTTTTTAAGCATGAACTGCATCTATCCACATCTAACATCTGCGGATATGCGGAAACAAAGAGAGCCCTATATTGTACTTAAAAAATGTAAAATAAAAAAAAAAGTACAATAAATAAAATGACAAACTTCTGATCATCGTGCCTCCCTGGAATAAGCAAGCGTCCAGCAAGTCCCTGTCCCCTAAACTTTACCATAGAAAACACACACACAAAAAAACTAAACGTACAAGTCCAATCTAATTCCAATCTGAAAAGCATGAGTTAAGAAATCCACCTCAATAGACAAAGTGCCTGCTTTGCATTGTTGTGAGTGAGGCCACTGTGAGTGTCCACTCTCAGCGCACAGAAAAACAAATATCCTGATATACGCAGCGAACAAGGCTCCAAGCTCCAGCCGTCTGGTTTGGAACAGTATTTGAAGAGTCTGCACTACAGGAGAACAGCGCCATACAATCAATCACGCTTCATCGCTTGGAAACTCGTTCGTTTCTCAGCCTTCTTTTTTTCTTGAAGCCAGATGTTACTTTGATGGACAAGCGGTCACATTTCAATTCACTCGAATTCAAATCCATTCCCCGAAATCGAGCCTTAGCTGTTCAAACAGATGCCAGTTCCCAGAGAGAGATCCTTCCTCAAGGTTTGCTGAGACTGTGGACGATTTTAGAGCTGCAACTCATCTTCTATGCATTCAACCAATGTTGCAACAAATGGGTCTCCTAAACCCTACCCTTCACCCTGGGTTTCCAAAAACACTGGGTCACCTAAAACCCTACCCTTCACCCTGGGTCTCCTAAAACCCTACCCTTCACCCTGGGTCTCCTAAAACCCTACCCTTCACCCTGGGTCTCCTAATACTATCTATCTATATATTTGACTATTCTTAAAGGTTTTATTCGCGGTTGCATTTCACGCTGAAAATATTCAACAGCTGGAGCTCAAATCATTCATCATCTTAATAAAAGCTAATTAAGGACTCGTGTTGACTGTTTGCAGAGTTGAGCGCCAAAGGCAAAAAAGGCCACAGTCAGGATCAGTCGAGTACATGAGTATATTCATAAGAACTCACACAACATGTTCAAGAAACCCTTCAGCTAAATTCTTTTGCAGATCTGATACCGAAACAGCTCCAGCAACACTACGGGCGGATTGCTGGTGTGAATCACTCAGTTTCAAAACCAAGAACGCGCCTTAGGTTTCAACAAGTGTGTCAGAACGCGAACTTCAGGACGTACTCATGGTTCTTTCTCGGAAGACAGTTGAGAACTGAACAGCAAACTGATTTCAATGCATTTAATTTTAGCCCAGGCTCGACTTCATCTCACGCTTCTCTGCATGGCTGCACAACGCAGCTGGATGTGATGTGATGGATGTGGAAATTATAAACGCTGCTCCAATGTTGCCATTAAAGCAACTCCATAGAAGACTCAAGTAGTCCCAGCTATGGACAATGGTTCATATTTACGTCAGATAAAATGCAACTGGCTTTGATAACTTTATTGTGATGGTTTCTGTAGATGAAACTCAGGGCTTCTAAATCCTAGCCTTCACCACGGGTCTCCAAAAACCCTGGGTCTCCTGAACCCTGGGTCTCCAAAAACCCTAGCCTTCACCACGGGTCTCCAAAAACCCTGGGTCACCTGAACCCTGGGTCTCCAAAAACCCTAGCCTACCTGAACCCTGGGTCTCCAAAAACCCTAGCCTACCTGAACCCTGGGTCTCCAAAAAACCCTAGCCTTCACCACGGGTCTCCAAAAAACCCTAGCCTTCACCACGGGTCTCCAAAAAACCCTAGCCTTCACCACGGGTCTCCAAAAAACCCTAGCCTTCACCACGGGTCTCCAAAAAACCCTAGCCTTCACCACGGGTCTCCAAAAAACCCTAGCCTTCACCACGGGTCTCCAAAAAACCCTAGCCTTCACCACGGGTCTCCAAAAAACCCTAGCCTTCACCACGGGTCTCCTAAAACCCTGGGTCTCCTAAAACCCTAGCCTTCACCACGGGTCTCCTAAAACCCTAGCCTTCACCACGGGTCTCCTAAAACCCTGGGTCTCCTAAAACCCTAGCCTTCACCACGGGTCTCCTAAAACCCTGGGTCTCCTAAAACCCTAGCCTTCACCACGGGTCTCCTAAAACCCTAGCCTTCACCACGGGTCTCCTAAAACCCTGGGTCTCCTAAAACCCTAGCCTTCACCACGGGTCTCCTAAAACCCTAGCCTTCACCACGGGTCTCCTAAAACCCTAGCCTTCACCACGGGTCTCCTAAAACCCTAGCCTTCACCACGGGTCTCCTAAAACCCTAGCCTTCACCACGGGTCTCCTAAAACCCTAGCCTTCACCACGGGTCTCCTAAAACCCTAGCCTTCACCACGGGTCTCCTAAAACTCTGGGTCTCCTAAAACCCTAGCCTTCACCACGGGTCTCCTAAAACCCTAGCCTTCACCACGGGTCTCCTAAAACCCTGGGTCTCCTAAAACCCTAGCCTTCACCCTGGGTCTCCAAAAACCCTAGCCTTCACCACGGGTCTCCTAAAACCCTGGGTCTCCTAAAACCCTAGCCTTCACCACGGGTCTCCTAAAACCCTAGCCTTCACCACGGGTCTCCTAAAACCCTAGCCTTCACCACGGGTCTCCTAAAACCCTGGGTCTCCTAAAACCCTAGCCTTCACCACGGGTCTCCTAAAACCCTAGCCTTCACCACGGGTCTCCTAAAACCCTGGGTCTCCTAAAACCCTAGCCTTCACCACGGGTCTCCTAAAACCCTAGCCTTCACCACGGGTCTCCTAAAACCCTGGGTCTCCTAAAACCCTAGCCTTCACCACGGGTCTCCTAAAACCCTAGCCTTCACCACGGGTCTCCTAAAACCCTAGCCTTCACCACGGGTCTCCTAAAACCCTGGGTCTCCTAAAACCCTAGCCTTCACCACGGGTCTCCTAAAACCCTAGCCTTCACCACGGGTCTCCTAAAACCCTAGCCTTCACCACGGGTCTCTAAACAAAATAAAAGTTGGATGTCAATAAAAGGCCTTAGCATTGTTTTAGGGTGTGCAATTGTACAGATGTCGCTGAGCAAAAAACTTGAAACCGCAACAAAATGCAGCAACTCTGTAAATAAACCTGCTTTTCTTTGCCTGCAGATTCCGACGCAACAGCTGATTCATCCTGCACCCGGACGCTTCTAAGCATCAGGACCCAAGAATGAGAATCATGCAGTGGAGGCGAAGGCACTGCTGTACGAACATCGCTGGGTTTCTACTTTTGCTATTGTGCGTGGGAGTGTACCTTATGTTCTGTCAATACAGCAGCCTACTGCCAGAGAAGAGGAGTCACCAGGAGAGCAGTGCAGTGCATCTAGTGCAGAGGCTTCAACACAGCAGGCTGGAGCTGAACCTCAGCACGGCCAAGCAGAGCACCTGGAGGGAGCCAGCGATATCCCCTGTGCTGCCAAGGTCCGAGGCAAACCTCAGCTCCTTTGTGGAAGACTCTTCCCGTCAAGGGCTGGAGAACTCTTTGGGACTCAACGCCAGTTTGAGCGAGGAGATGAGTTCAGAGACCGTCCGTAAGGTGGAGCCCTACAACTACATCGTCAACGAGGCAGAAAAGTGCCAGGAAGCTGATCCGTTCCTGGTGCTACTGATTGCAGTCACGCCGCAGTACGTCAAAGCCAGGGACGCCATCAGGCAGACGTGGGGGAACGAGAGCATAGCTGGGGGTTTGGGACTTGTGCGCCTGTTCCTTTTGGGCGTGGTGGAAGGGAACCAAGGTCTCGACAGCCAATTGCAGCGCTCCATTGCGGCGGAGAGTCAACGGTATCATGACATCATCCAGCAAGACTACATAGACTCCTACAACAACCTGACCATCAAGACAATGATGGGAACGCACTGGGTGGCGACGTACTGCCCAGGCGCCAGTTACGTCATGAAGACCGACTGCGACATGTTCGTCAATACGGAATACCTCATCCACAAACTCCTTAATCCCAGCGTTCCACCAAGGAGGAAGTACTTCACCGGGTACCTCATGAGAGGCTACGCCCCAAACAGAAACAAGCACAGCAAGTGGTACATGCCGGCCGAACTGTACGCCAGCGAGCGGTACCCTACCTTCTGCTCAGGAACCGGCTACGTCTTCTCGGGCGACATGGCGCACATGATCTATGGGGCGTCTTTGAAGATAAGAAGGTTGCACCTGGAGGACGTTTACGTAGGGCTCTGTCTGGCAAAGCTAGGGGTAGAGCCGGTGCCACCGCCAAACGAATTCCTGTTCAATCACTGGCGGGTGTCGTACTCCAGCTGCAAATACAGCCACCTGATCACCTCTCATCAGTTTCTTCCCACAGAGTTAATGAAGTACTGGCATCACCTACAGAGCAACAAGCACAACGCCTGCATCAACACACCCAAGGAAAAGGACAAAGTGCGCAGGCTTCGCCAAAGAAAACTGCTCTGGAAACGGTCCAGCGGAAGTCAGAAAGGACAGGAACGGTCCACAACATGAGAGGGAGGTGGTCTTCTCCGGTGAAACTGCAAATGCAAATGCAGTTCACAAGGACAATCTCAGGTGGAGACGGGTGGAGCGGTGTCATCCACTCGGACTTACCGTCCTGGACTTCAGAAGGAACAGTAAGGGCAGCGCTTTGAGACTTCTTCCACGTTCTGCAACCTTCCTATACAGCGTTATTGCAAATCTTGGCAGGTTTCTTTTTTTCTTTCAGGCCTGCGCCTTCACAAAGCTGCTGCAACATCACGTGTAAAAATGCGCCATTAAAATAAAACACAGCTGTTGATTTGTCAGAGGTGTGCATAGTTTAATTTGTTTTGAAATTCTGATTTAATCCGATCTAAAGGGTTTTCTATTTAGAGTATATCTAATGCTGTTGTATTTGAGTTATTAATTTATTTATATACGGTGTTAGTATTCGTTTTAGTAAAGGATTAATTCATTAAATAAATAAATAATAAAGAAAAAGACAAGAGCAGGCTGGGAAGTTCAACTGATCCAATAAAGTGTCAGCAGGGGTCGTCTTCAACGTTCCCAAGTTTAGCCATGTGACCCCACGGCTGCGTTCTCTCTTCACTGGCTTCCTGTAGCTGCTGCCCGCATCGGATTCGTAGATGCTGGTCTACGAAGGCAGAATCGCTTGCCGTCTTCAACCACCGACTGAAGACCCAGCTCTTCTAACAGGACTCGGGCAGAGTGTAGCGTGTGTTGAGTATTATGCAACTCGGCCTCTGTGCTGACTTTTGTATTTGGCAGCATTGGGATTGGATCCTATCCAATACAAACTAGCCAAGGATACAGTGAAGTAAACAGTGAGGCACTGCTCTGGAGAAGTGAAATCATGGGGGCAACAGAAACAGTCCCAAATTGGACCCAGATTTAGCAATGCTAAATTAGTAGGGATTTCCAGATCCAGTACTCCGAATGCTGAGTGTCAGCTGATACCGATCTGATCTCTGAGTGTGTGTATAAACACTCCAGCCCCACACTTTAGATCAGATTATCTGCTGAAGAATCCGGATCAGTTTCTATAATCAGACATTCTGGACTGATTGATTGGGTTTATTAGAGCTTTTCTTTAAATTACCATTTTATAGGGTTTAATATCTCTTATAATCCAGCCTGACCAATCAGCTCCCAAAGACTCAGAACTGGGGTTAAAATAGCCAATATCTGATCCATTAAAACATGTCTGGACCAGATCGGGACGTGCCTTTAAATGAGCGTAGTGCACTGTGGGTTAGGTGGGTGGCAGGTTCTCAGGTAAAAGTCACCGTTCCTGCATTTAATATATGTATTTAATTTCTATACATGTGTGTGTTATGAAGTCAATTAGCTTTCCTGGCTAACAATCAAGGGATGAGTGGATCGTTATTGAGTGGAAGATTATTTTTCGACAAAATCTGGTTTCTAAAGAGCTGCCCATTTCCCTCCAGCTCCTACAGCACTAGCGTAAACAAGCTCCTGAAACATACCGTCACAGATTTCAGCGTCATGCCGTGGTAGGTTCCCATGGTGTCGATCTTGAACCCCTCCGTTTCTGTGGATTTGAGAGTGGCACTGAATTAGCGGCTGTTCTTAAAAAAAACTGATGAAACTGTTAAAGATCAGCAAACAACATTAATCTACAATAAACGGGATGGACCAGAGAGGAGGGTCATCATCTCCCCTCAGTTCAGTCCTGAACAAAGCCAAGGTTGATTACATCATAACACAGAGCTGCACGTGAAGGTCTGGGATATCCTTTAGGAGATTCTGCAAAACTGCAAGGCTTGTGGAGAGGTCCTGGTCATGGTAATGCTTAGTGCTGGACTTCTACTCAAGTCCTTCAGGGTGGTGCTCAGGAGCAGGGTGAGGGTGGGTGCTAATAGAACTGTCTTGTCTCAGTCACATCTGTACCTGTTCTTGAAGTGCTACTTTTCTAGTAACAGTGGGCACAAATATAGTATCACCATCGAGAAAAAAAAAGGAAGTCCCTGCCTGCTGCATCTGACGGAGCAGAAGCGAAACCCAGAGGTTTATGGCCCTAGTTTATGAAGTTACTAGGTGCCATATTAACAGGCAAGAGCTGCACTGGGCCACCTCTTATTTAGGCTGACAACTAATCCTGGTGCCTTTAGTTCTGGATGTGAGCACATATAAAGAGAGAGAGAGAGGAGAGAAAGAGAGAGAAAAGGGGACCAAACTCACCCTCTTTCCCTTTGAATCGCTCCTGATCGTATCTGTTGTAGGCTGCTGGCACCGGCTGTTTGTTTCGGACGGACGGATCCTAGAAGGAAAGGAAGAAGAAATTCAGGACATTTATGAAACACTATAACAGCATAAAAGCCCAGGACAGATAGAGAGATAAATAAATTAATGAGAAAAAAAAGTCTTCTTAAAACCCCTTAAAAAAAGTTCTGATAATAATAATATTAATAATAATATTATTATTATTATTATTATTAAGCCCTCCATCAAGTCCAATCTGTTTGGACTTTTCTAAAGAACTCATCTAAGATGAACGGCTCCCTGTTGGTACCGTGGACCACACCACATCATGAGGTTCTAAATGTGGCCAAACATCAAGCGGTCACTCAAGCTGGGCTGGACATTTGACCTCGATTACGATTAATGAACAACTACAGAAGCTGCTCGAGACGCTCAGCTGTCTCAGTCTTTGCAACTTCTTGTCGTAGACTGGACGGGGCGAAGTCACACGACCACTGTTTTTTTTGTTTGTTTGTTTTTTTTCACACACACACACACACACACACACACACACACACACACACACACACACACACACAGGGGAAAAGCATTAACTTAACCTAAAAGATGTGGGTTAGAGGTTCTGAATGTTGTGAGCCCATCCCAGGTCCAGATTCTCTGGACATTATCAGGAGTTGCCCTTTGGCTCATGCAGCCTTTTTTAACGACAGGAAATGTAGCGCAGTTCAGAGCGGTTATGGAAAGGGGAGGCGCGCCCAAGTGGCCAGGCATGACCCGCTCTGTTCACACACTGGCTTATCTGGACATTACCCAGACTTTGTACTAGCGGGCTGGCAGGATGCGTTCCGGGCATGCACACATGCAGCTGCTCTGGGTAATGCCTCCTGTGGGTTACTGTGCAGGTCTGAAAGGGGGTCTGGTTTGGTCTTAGTCTTGTTCATTAGGGGCTGAATAGGTAAATACTGTCCCCCTCTATGCTCAGAATGGCAGTCTCTGCTGATGGAGGAGAATTAAGGAAGCTGATACACAGCAAGGTTTGCAACACTGATTTTCACTGTAGAATATTTCACCATTTCTTTTTCTTGTTGTTGTTGTTGTTCACTGACCCTTAAAGGAAGTAAAACAGGGTTTTTTTGGGTTAAACAAACACTTTACTAGACCTGTAATGTAATACATTTTATTACACATAGAATATAATATTGAAAAAATGTTAAATAAATACAGAAATGAATAAATAAATAAATAAAGCTGTGTGTCAGGCAAGGCTCTTTTTTATAATGGATAAATCTGCTGATTATTTTCTCCATTAATCAATCCACAGCGTACACACGCTGTAGCACAGGTTCCTGGAATTGTTCTCCACTCTAAACACTGCTGATCCAACCGATCAGCTGAGTAACAGTCCCTTTTCCTGAGGGGAAATGAGTCAGGCCACAAAACAAAAAAAAAAAAAAACAAAAAAAACAAAACAAAAAAAAAACACGTCCGTCCTATAAAGGAACCCTAGATGACTGGTTTCCGGGAGGCTCTACTAAGGACTCTGGTTCTGGTCTAATCTTTTCCCCGCTTCTTTAAATCAGCTGTGTGACTGACTGGTTGGCTGTTTTGAGGGGATCTCTTGCCCCTTTTCTTAGCTGGATGCCAGAACTCAACAGGACCGTTGAGTTGAGAAACCAACACTGCCGTCCTGATGCGGTTTTTGAGGAACACACCCTTCCTCTCACCGAAAGTAAGCGTGTCGGGCGGTGCTTGAGAGAAGCTCTTTCTTCAACTCTACAGCATCAATATATAGCTCCACAATGCGTGGAACACTTGTGCTGAACACTAGCCTGACATGTAGCAAATAATATATTAATACATAAATAATAAAAACCATTATAAAATAATGAAATATTATTAATTAAATGTTATTATTCACCATTATAACCTTTTTATAAATGTCTTTCCTGTTCTGTATTCCTCAGAGCTAAACCTCAGGGTTTGGTGACTGTGCACTGTCCAGGAGAATGGTTTGTGGGGGTAGACAAGCAGCTCCTACAGACAAAACCAGTGGGAGGACTGGGTCCAGCTTCAACACACTGCCTTACCGTCTGAGTCGGATTCTGTGCTGGTCTCTGTTCTGGAGCTCGGCCTTCTTCTCTGGCCTTTACTGACTGCAGGATAGCGAAGATGCTTTTGGAGAAGTTCTGCAAAAATCAAAACAAAAAAAAAACAAAACACACACAATTCATACTTCCTTGTCTTCTAAGACAACCCCCCCACCCCCTGGACCTCTCTGGCTGTCCAGTTCATTTGTAATAATTGTTGTGATAACTGAAGAACATTTAATGGAAAGATGAGGGAGTTAGGTGCTGCCACCTAGTGGACAAAAAGGACACAGCAGCTGAAAATGTGCCCCTCCAGATGTCCACTTTCGGAAATCTACGTTCAGGCAAGGCACACGGACCTCCAGCCTGTGGACATGCTGAGAAGAGACCGGTGAGGCTCACTAGAACCTTAGAAACAGGATTTATGAACTTCAAAGTATTAAAATTGTACTTTAACATTTTAATCTGCCATCTATGCAGAATATAGACAAAAGTATTTGGACATTTGTTATTTTTTCCTGAAATCAAGGGTATTAAAAAGAGCTGATTTTGCTTTTGTTGGAGGAACTGTCTCTACTGTCCAGGGAAGAAGACTTTCTACTAGATTTTGGAGGAGGAGCATTGCTGTGAAGATTTTGATTGCCCTCAGCTACAAGAGCACATTAGTGAGGTCAGGATGTTGGAGGAGGACGACTTACAACACCCCACCTCTTTACAAAAGTACTGGATGGAGCTCCACCACCATCATTCCAGAGAACACAGTTCTTTCACTGCTTCTCAATGTTGGGGGGGCTTTATACCCCTCTACTAGCCCACGCTTGGCATTAGGCAGCATGGTGCCAACAGGGTCATGATGTCATCCTATTCTATTGGCAGTGCTTCCTTTACGGGGACTAGACAAGCTCTGTGTGTGTGCACGCATTTGCCCATCTGTGTCAGCAATGTGTGCAACTTCAAGTAGCTGAATGTATTTATTAGATAAGGGTGTCCACTTCAGGGGTCCTTAAGCCTAGCCCTGGACTACACGTTCCTGTCCAGGATTAGAGCTGGGAAATCCACCTAATAAGGGTTCTGTTTCTCAAACCTTCCCACTGCTCTGTAGAATGGTGGTCCTCGTCCTCCACACTCGCTCTCTGCTGACGATGTCTCTCGTCACGTCCACTTCGGCGTCCACAAAGCTCCTCTGCTTCTGGGTGATGTCGTCGTCCAGGTCTGTCTTGATGGTGGAACGCTTCTTGGCCATAATTTTGGCTTTGATGGCAGCAATCTTCTCCACAGACATGGCCTCTGAGAGCGACCTGAGGAGAAGAGGAGTTCCAGACATTAGAAATCATGCGTGGTTGAAAATCGCTTTACGGTTATGTTATTATGGTCATTTTTTATTATTATTATTATTATTTCATACCGGATCTGGTCCGTCTGCACGATGCCTTCCTTATGGCCTTCCAGACGGGCAGCCAGACGCTCCTTATCCAGACGCACTCGCTCTTCATCCTTTTACACATACGCACAATTTCCGTTCTGCATTAGGTCCACAAAATGGTCAATATGGCAAAAATAAAGTCCACAATCCTCCCCACTGAGCTCCAAACAGACTTGTTTAAGGGCATGCAGAGTACAGCATGCTAACAGATGGATTATGGCTTCAGTAAGGTAGCTAGCACTATTGTAGCTGAAATGCAAGACTGAAAACGTGGCATAATTATTACTGCGAGATGCTGCAGATGAGTGTTTGCCCAAGTGTTTTCCAACCTAAGGACAGACTGACCATTTAAACCCTGCCTGAAAAGGGTCTAAATGGTCAAGCATGCTGGTTGTCCAGTAGTGCGTAATCGTGCGTCTATGTTGGGAGGGAACGAATTTACAACAACATGGAGAATTCTGTGAAACATTAATGTATAAAAATAAAGCAGCTCTTGAAATATTCAACTTCCTACTATGAGAATAGGGAACTGTTTCTAGAAAGCTTTTACTGCAGGCACAGACCATGGCACCTAAACAGCAAAACCCTCGGGAAGCAGATCTACCTCAATCCGTGGCTTTTTGGCTTCTGAAGAGACTTCATCCGCAGCTCGTTTGACTGTTCAAAAAAAACAAACAAACAAAAAAAAAAAACACACACAGTAAAGAAAACGACTTTACTACGTCCATATTCACGCCCAAACACACGTCTAATCTGGACAAAAAGTCAACGATGGAGATACCGATCTGCACAAGCAGATATATCCTGCATCACGTACCTTGGGTGGGCCTCTGAAGACCAATCTCGATGGGGGCGCTTCTGTCGATACTCGTCGATGACGCTGGGGAAAATAAGCAGAATTGATCCCGTTTCTCTGGTTCACAGAATCTCTTTCAGAGCACCAACTAGTCAAAGGGACACTGCTGCCAAAACATTAGACACCACCCCCAACTTTCCTTCCGAGATCCTCTGGGGCAGATTTTTGAGGAACGCTGGCTACCTCAGGTAGTTAAAGCTAGGAGGCTGAATATCTGAATATACTTGAGGAGTTATTGTTAGGGCTGGGTGTAGTTCATGGGTTCAGTCATGGGGTTTCAGTCAAATCCTCCCATAGCCCTCCATGACTTGACCTGCCTGGTCCCTCGGTGAGTGGGTGCAGAAGAACCCAGATTGGCCTATCTCCTCATTTTACTGAATTAGAGGTTCAGAGTGATGTAATTAACTCCACAAACTGCAAAACACTGGTCTATTTACATATCCCCACATATTCAGCCTACCACAGTGCAGCCCCACCCACTTATACTGCACAACCAATCAGAACAGTAAAGGAAAACATCTCCAAGGATTATACTTACAGCTTTCTCCATTGAGATACGACAGCAGGTCCTTTCTGTCTGGTCTTCTGACCACAGGTATGTTCTCTGTCTGCATGGTGAGAAAATGAGAGGATTAATTAATTGAAATAATAATAATAATAATAATAATAATAACAACAGCAGCAATAATAATCCTCCTGACCGAATAAACCTTTAACCAAGAGATATTGAAATATTAAAATAATATAATAGAGAATTACATTTTTGAACATGGGCTGCATGATGATTTTTAACCATTTTCTTCCCAATTTGGATCCCAAGTAACCCAACCCATATATATTTGCCCCACAGCACATGCAGACGCCAGCGCTTGACCAATGCCAATTAATTAGATTTTCACCAAACTATTAGTTTAAAAGTGGATATCTGTTAAGCATCATTAGGGCAGCACCTTGTTTAATCTTAAGGCCTGAACAGCTGGTCACTTACCGCGGCTCTGCGCACGTAGGACGGGTGAGGAAGATGCACATTGTTGAGCAGGAAAAGAATGGAGTCCAGAGTGTAGTACTCCTTAGGCTGGCCTTCCTTTCCTGTTCTGTAGAGGATACATGAAGACAAATAATTAATTCATTAATCCACCAATCAAAACAGTGTGAATTCAACAACTGCTTAAGCCTGATGATGTGTATTTACTGCAGTGGTGTGAAAGTGAATTACAATCTCCAATTGTAGGGGGAGCCCAGGAGCAAAAAAACAAACAAACAAACAAACAAACACACTTAACATCACCACAGCAGATCATCCATATTATCGTCAATATCCCCAAGCTATCAACCAAAGCCTCGAGCACATTTTACACACTCCCTAACAATATCTAACAACTTCACAAGTGGTCATTATACGCCTACACTTCGCACGAATAGCCTCTATGTAAAAAGGTGCTACATTTCAGGGTGTCTGGCCTTTAAACAAAAAAAAAAAAAAAAAAAGAAAAAAGAAAAACATTAAATGTCTGTTTAATGGTAATAACTATTTATGGCTGGCTTTTACTGGTTGTAGTGTAAAAAATGTCAAAAGTAAGGCGTTAGTAAGCTTCATGGTATCGATGCTGATACTGATACTGTGTTTTAGAGCCAGTATCGCTGCCGATACTGATTGGATATTGGTATCGGTGCAGCACTAATAATAATAAAAATAATAATAATTTTTATTATTACAATAAACACATTATAAACATAATAGCTGTAGCTTTAAGTGTATTAGTCCACAATTTCTTAAACCTACTTAACACACAAACAAGCTGCACGTCGTGATTTAGCCCCACGACAGTTAGTGCTGTCTAACGTTACACCTGGAGCCAAGTCACCAGCTGTGGCCACAGCTGTATTCGCCCCCCCACCCCAAAAAAAGACATTTACTGGAGCGATCTGACAAACTGACAAGTGTTTTTATTATTATTATTATTATTTATTATTTATTAATTAATTAACAACCCAAACACTGAGCTTAATGATATTTTTTAGTGGTTTTCCGCGCTAACGTTAGCTAGCTAGCAGCTCTGCTCCAAAACGCTCACTGAAAGCTTCGCAACCACTGACAAGTCGCTTCATATCACATATCACAGCTGCACCGCGGTTAAAGGCATGTTTCTGAGGGGTTTAAGCATTACTTAATGAGCTAGATAGTTATCTATCTTAGATAGTTATCTAGCAAGCTCCGGGTGTTATGTTAGCGGATTACCGTAATAACTGTAGCGCTAGCTGTGGGTAGCGAACTAGCTAACTAGCTAACTGCTTTTACTGCTTTAAGCCCAAACACAGTCAGCACTAAAGTACTGAGGCTACCTAACAAATGACCGTGTGTTTCAAGGGATGTATCTATCTACATGTCTATATGAGCGATTTAATAGATCTAGCCAGTGAAGTTAACAGCATGCTTCAATGTTAGCGCTAGTTAGCTCCAGCTGTAACGTTAGCCGCGTTACTGTCCCAGCTACTCCATAAAAAGCCCGTCCCTGCCAAGGCTTTAAAGCTCCTGTACAGCCCAGAAATGGCCAACAACGCAAGTAAGTCTTTAAGTAACTGTTTCTATGCTTTAACATCAGCTTTTCTACGCGCTTTGTTTTCATTCTAGCTCCAGGTGTATGTGGTGTTGGTTAGCTAGCTAGCGGAGTTACCGTAATAACTCGCGCTGGTGCTGTAGCTGGATGTGCGTGTGTGGTCAACATTTAGCACTAGCTAGTTAGCCAGCGAGGCTCTGTAGCCAGCTAACAAATTAACAAGTGCTTATTTACAGTACAAACGACCTCAGCGTACAAACTAAACAGGTTCAGAGTGAATTTAAGGCCCAGTTTAAGAGTTTTAAGCCAGTTCGCTCTGGCTGTAGCCATTAGCTACATGCTAGCTAGCTAGCTAACTGGCTAGTGCTAACTGGCTGTCCCAAAACATGCCCTCAAAGCTGCCTAACAGGAGTAACAAGTGACCCCTCCAGCACTCCTCCACCTCGCAAAGCGGCACCAACAAAGCTCGGTTCGAGTGGTGTTTAATCGGGTTGGCCGCAGGTGGCTACACAACACCAGCAGGGAGTTCGGTCGCCAAGGCGTGTGAGACAGCCGGAGCGGAGCCGAGCCGAGCCGAGCCGAGCCGAGCTCTCCTTACCCCCAGATCACGTAGTTGGTTTTGACGTTTTTGGGCCATGAGAACTCCCCGAAAATCACTTCGTCTCCTTTAGCGATGATCTCTTTCTTCTGGTTGTTGTACTGTCGCAACACGCTCAACACGTCCGCCATCTTCACCCTCTAAACACACGGGCTTTCAGCGAGGAGAGCCGACCCGGAGGCGGAGGACTATACAGACACCCGGCAGCGGAGCGGAGAGGAGCGGAGCTGGAGCTGGAGCTGCTGCCCTGTCTATCTGCACTTACACCAGCGCTTCCAGCAGATCTGCCCCTCTATTTTAATGCGTATGAACTCGTATTCCTCAGTGCACCTTCTTGTTAGCTCCTCTTCTTGTGCTTTTATTATTATTATTATTTTTATTTATTTATTTAATTATTTATTTAATTATTTTTATTTAAGCCCCAAAGTTACTAAACACAGTGGGACTGCAGTACGGAACGCCAGCCGGAGAAAGTTTACCACATCCATGCATGTCGTTTAATGTATATGACTTCTAAATTAATGAATTATAATAAAAATCATCATTAAATAATGCAGTTAAATCAGCAGTTAAATAATGTGTGCATTATTTAACTGCTTCAAATATTATAACTTTAATATTATTGTTATTTAACTGCTTTAAAAGATTGTTGTACATTTTTAAAATAGTATATTTTTATTATACGTATTTTTGTATTTTTAATTTTACATATGCAGTAAAAATCATCATCATCATAAAATAAATAATAATATATTCCCTACTCTGTTCATACACGGTTTTGCTAATGTAGCTACAACAACCCCATTGCTATTCTTCTTATTGTTACTGTGCCGTGTGATGTGATTAAACATCTACTGGAAGTTGAATAATTATATTTTTTAATAATTACGTTTTTTAAAACTATTTTTTTGGTAAACATTAATGCATTTCTGAATGCACGGTGTGAACTTTTATTTTGACTTCATACAGGGTGACTCCAGTAAGCGCCTGCTGGTGATACGTTCCCACATCTTTGCATTTATTCACATGGATATATATTTTAATGCATATTATTTTTTAATAATAATAAAAATAATAATATATTCTCTCTGCAAGTACTGCTTTACAAAGCACCAAACAATATTACTATTTCTATTCTGTATGAAATAAATGAAAAACGGCTATAGGTTGCAATTATTGTTATGTTTAATACATACAATTATACAATTATAATACAATAATTAGACTTCATTAGGATTTCATTTTAAACGTATGGTGGGAACATTTATTTTAACTTTACACAACTTTACCCAGTATGTACTTTGTTTAGGAAATGTCTGCATTATTTAACTGTTTCAAATATTATAACTTTAATATTATTGTTATTTAACTGCTTTAAAAGATTGTTGTACATTTGTAAAATAGTATATTTCTATTATACGTATTTTTGTATTTTATTTTACATATGCAAGTATAGCGTTTGTGACAGAGGACTTTTATTTTACAATTATGGGGCGACCTTCGACAATGCCTGTTGGAGATCGTTACATAAAAAAGGTGGAAACTTTTTGATAAACGCATGTATGTGTTAATTTCAGTAAAACATGCTGATGTAAATGATTTGAGTCACACCGCTGTTTTTAACGCAGTCGTGTTTGACTTTTATTTTAGCTTTAATCTCAGTCCACGAGTGGAGCTTTCTCCTGTAGACGCCTGATCCGAACAGGCTGCGTTAGTAAATATGAATTCATAAAAACACGTGTTTTTAATACACACATTACACATATACAATACACACATTACACATATACAATACACACATTACACATATACAATACACACATTACACATATACACACATTACACATATACAATACACACATTACACATATACACATATTACACATATACAATAGACACATTACACATATACACATATTACACATATACAATAGACACATTACACATATACACACATTACACATATACAATACACACATTACACATATACAATACACACATTACACATATACACACATTACACATATACAATACACACATTACACATATACACATATTACACATATACAATATACACATTACACATTTACACATATACAATACACACATTACACATACAATACACACATTACATACACATATTACATACACACAATACACACATTACATGTATACAATACACACATTACATACACACATTACATGTATACAATACACACATTACATACACACATTACATACACACAATACAAACATTACATACACACATTACATACACACAATACAAACATTACATACACACAATACACATATTACATGTATACAATACACACATTACATACATACAATACTCATATTACATACACACAATACACACATTACATGTATACAATATACATATTACATACACACATTACATACACACAATACAAACATTACATACACACAAAACACACATTACATATATATAATACACATATTCCAGCCTATTGCTGTGCATAAAAAATACCCCGTCATTGCTTCTCTTTGAAGCTTGTTTATCCTTGTTGATCCTTTATTGAATTATAAATTACATTTAATACATGTATTATTACGAATATATTATTAACTATACGTTTATGCTTTTATGACTTGTGATATGTTTATCTGGGTTTATTCTAATGTTATATAGAGTTAATTACAGGTAGACACTCTCACTGACCACTGGCTTTATGATTATTTGGGTTTATTCTAATCTTATATAGAGTTAATTACAGGTAGACACTCACTGACCACCGACTTTATGATTATTTGGGTTTATTCTAATGTTATATAGAGTTAATTACAGGTAGACACTCTCACTGACCACTGGCTTTATGATTATTTGGGTTTATTCTAATCTTATATAGAGTTAATTACAGGTAGACACTCACTGACCACCGACTTTATGATTATTTGGGTTTATTCTAATGTTATATAGAGTTAATTACAGGTAGACACTCTCACTGACCACTGGCTTTATGTTTATTTGGGTTTATTCTAATGTTATATAGAGTTAATTACAGGTAGACACTCACTGACCACTGACTTTATGATTATTTGGGTTTATTCTAATGTTATATAGAGTTAATTACAGGTAGACGCTCTCACTGACCACTGACTTTATGTTTATTTGGGTTTATTCTAATCTTATATAGAGTTAATTACAGGTAGACACTCACTGGCCACTGACTTTATGATTGTTTGGGTTTATTCTAATGTTATATAGAGTTAATTACAGGTAGACACACTCACTGGCCACTGACTTTATGATTGTTTGGGTTTATTATTCTAATGTTATATAGAGTTAATTACAGGTAGATACTCTTCCAAGACGTTAGCAGGAGAGACTTTAAATCCTGTAAGTTGTGAGGTGGGCGGGACCTCCATTAGCATCAATGAACTCTGGGTGTCCATGATCCTGTCTCTGCCTGTCCTTTCTTGGAGTACATTTGATAGGTACTGACCACTGCATACCGAACTGAACACCCCACGAGACCTGCCTGATGTTTTGGACATGTTCTGACCCAGTCGTCTAGAACTGCACAGTCAAAGTGTCTCTGGTTCTTAAGCTTGCCTGTTTTCTGCTTCAACACCTCACGTTCAGGGATACACACAGGACATTGCGTGGCATAAAAGCCCCCAAAGGTTGGATCTGGCCATGGTGGTCTTCACCACACACTATGGATTTCACATAGATCTGTCAGTCTGTCATCTCTCAGTGTTGATCACATAAAGATCAGACCTCCAGCTCAACGGCATGAACGCCATGGCAAGACTTCTAGTGACTTCCACCCACACAGCACCTAATGTTCGGTTAAATGACCCTTAGCAAGCCGCACCTTGACCACACCAGCTTTTGCTAGCCATCTTTGGTAGCTGCTGGCAGAATTCTGGCTGGACATTTGACCACTCTTTTGGACATTTGAGTTAAGCAGTTAAACAGTCCACATGTTCTCACCCCAGGGTTGAGGTCAGGACTTTGAGAAGGTCAGGACCATTCCAAAACCGTCCTGTTAGCCTGCTGGATCCGTTCCACGCCTCTGATGTGTGTTTTTGGGGTCGCTGCCTTGTTGGGACACCCATCCCTGTCCACGTTTCATCCTCTAGCTGATGGTTTAAGGTTATGCTGGCATACTGGCAGCAGAACAGCCCCAGGCCATGATGCTACCACCACCATGCTTAACAGCTGGTGCAGTATCATAGACGTTTGAATGCCTCACCTTAACTCCTCCTCCCACCCTCATACAAAACTTGGGTCTTCTTGAAGCTGCCCACACATCCCTAGTGTCCTCGCTTTAAAGGAATGTAGCCAATAATCATGTATTGTGTAGACAAAAGTATTGGGATACCTGCTTATTCATTGTTTCTCTTGAAATCAAGAGTATTAAAAAGAGTTGATCCTGCTTTTGTTGGAGTAACTGTCTCTACTGTCCAGAGAAGAAGGCTTTCTACTAGATGTTGGAGGAGCATTGCTGTTAGGATTTGATTGTATTCAGCAATTGTATTCTAGGGGGGGGGGGTTGTTATGTCTGGCATGGTGCCAACAGGTTCATATTTAGGTTTATCTGCTCCACACTAGACCCGGTGTGTGTATGCATTTGCACGTCTGTTATCTTGATGCACTGTAATGAACTGCTGTAAATGCAAAGCTGGTTCTTCTGTGGCATCACTCAACAAACCCAGTAACTCCGGTCCTGTGTGTACTGGTTTACTGGGAACTGTGTAGCCTTACGTGACACAGAGGCGTGTTCAGGAGTGTACAGGTTCTGTGGCTTTACACCGTAAAAACGTTGCCCTTAATGCCATGTTTATGATATACGTCCCCCACCATAAGGGTCCATCTTTGTTGTTATCTAAACAGAGTTGCATGATATGAAACCTTTTGGGATGAGGACCTGACCTCACTGATGTTCTCACTGTCCTTGGGCTGGATAAAATCAAATCCTCACAGCAATGTTTCTACACATAGTCCTCCTGCTACTCACTGTCCTCACTAACACATTGCCCTCCTGCTACTCACTGTCCTCACTAACACACTGCCCTCCTGCTACTCACTGTCCTCACTAACACACTGTCCTCCTGCTACTCACTGTCCTCACTAACACACTGTCCTCCTGCTACTCACTGTCCTCACTAACACACTGTCCTCCTGCTACTCAGTCTTACTGTCCTCACTAACACACTGCCCTCCTGCTACTCAGTCTTACTGTCCTCACTAACACACTGCCCTCCTGCTACTCACTGTCCTCACTAAAACACTGCCCTCCTGCTACTCACTGTCCTCACCAACACACTGTCCCCCTGATAATAACTGTCCTCACTAACACACTGCCCCCTGATAATAACTGTCCTCACCAACACGCTGTCCCCCTGATAATAACTGTCCTCACTAACACACTGCCCCCCTGATACTAACTGTGCTCACTAACACACTGCCCCCCTGCTACTCACTGTCCTCACTAACACACTGCCCCCCTGCTACTCACTGTCCTCACTAACACACTGCCCCCCTGCTACTCACTGTCCTCACTAACACACTGTCCTCCTGCTACTCACTGTCCTCACTAACACACTGCCCCCCTGATACTCACTGTCCTCACTAACACATTGCCCCCTGATAATAACTGTCCTCACTAACACACTGCCCCTGATAATAACTGTCCTCACTAACACACTGCCCTCCTGCTACTCACTGTCCTCACTAACACACTGCCCTCCTGCTACTCACTGTCCTCACCAACACACTGTCCCCCTGATAATAACTGTCCTCACTAACACACTGCCCCCTGATAATAACTGTCCTCACCAACACACTGTCCCCCTGATAATAACTGTCCTCACTAACACACTGCCCCCTGATAATAACTGTCCTCACTAACACACTGCCCCCCTGCTACTCACTGTCCTCACTAACACACTGCCCTCCTGCTACTCACTGTCCTCACTAACACACTGCCCCCCTGATAATAACTGTCCTCACTAACACACTGCCCTCCTGCTACTCACTGTCCTCACTAACACACTGTCCTCCTGCTACTCACTGTCCTCACTAACACACTGCCCCCCTGATAATAACTGTCCTCACTAACACACTGCCCTCCTGCTACTCAGTCTTACTGTCCTCACTAACACACTGTCCTCCTGCTACTCAGTCTCACTGTCCTCACTAACACACTGTCCTCCTGCTACTCACTGTCCTCACTAACACACTGTCCTCCTGCTACTCACTGTCCTCACTAACACACTGTCCTCCTGCTACTCACTGTCCTCACTAACACACTGCCCTCCTGCTACTCAGTCTTACTGTCCTCACTAACACACTGTCCTCCTGCTACTCAGTCTCACTGTCCTCACTAACACACTGTCCTCCTGCTACTCACTGTCCTCACTAACACACTGTCCTCCTGCTACTCACTGTCCTCACTAACACTCTGCCCTCCTGCTACTCAGTCTCACTGTCCTCACTAACACACTGTCCTCCTGCTACTCACTGTCTTTACCCACCATCTCTGAAATGCAGCGTAACACCTTTCAAACCATCCAGTTAATCGAGGCAGACCGGGTTATCTGAATACCTTGTGTTTAACTGGCTTTGGAAATGCAGGCATAGCGCGTCTATTATGGTTTTCTGGTTGTCTTGCGATCGCGTCTGAAGCTCACCAGCATGTCCGGCGCTCCGCTTGAAGTCCTGGAAATACAAACATCAGATGTTTAGATCTACATGGTCTGGGATTCTGAAAGAATTGAATGATGTAGAATGATACATTTTAATATTGTCACCTTGTATAATTATACACTACATAGACAAAAGTATTGGGACACCTTCTTTACCATTGTACAGTAGATTTTGGAGAAGGAAAGAATGCTGGGTGATTACTACCCTACCTCATCCCAAAAGTACTCCTACCAAAAGTACCACCATCATTCCAGAGAACACAGCTCTTCCACTGCTCCACAGCTTCTCAATGCTGGGGGGCTTTATACCCCTCTAGCCCACACCTGGCATTATTAGGCAGCATGGAGCCAATAAGTTCACCTTGGTTGATATGCTCCAGAGAGTCCTATTCTATTGGAACTTCTCAACAGGGACTAGACCTATGTTTGTGTTATGTCATCTATGTTTTTTTTTACAGAGCACTATTTTGATGGTTGAATAATTTGTTACTAAAAGTTACTATAAATCACTACATTACCAATCAGCTCTTATGTAGTTATCTGCTTTTTAATTAATCGAAGATTAATTTAAAAAATCTGTTTGATCCCTTGAGGGAAGAGGGCGTAAGAAGAAAAACATCCCTGCATTCCTCAGTGTTTGAGAAGAACACATTCAGAGTCGGGGGTTTGGTGTGAAACTGAGCTTCACTGTAGAGAAACTGACCTGATCTGATTTCCTTACAGTGGTGGTGAATAGAAACAGGCATCGGTCGCCATGACTACAACAACACAGATACAGCATAATATTTTATTTCCTATCCAAATCCACCATCTATCTAAAAATCTAAATCTAAAATAGTGGCAATCTGAACAAACACATTTTCCTTGGGGACTAGTTTTGCAGCATAGCGGCCTGCTGCTTGTTGGGTTGCCAACTTCCTCAAATCGAAATAATTATAAAATAAATAACCCAGGTAAAACAGGCAAGCCTAGTTTTGCTGGACTGCCACTGGCTGCATAGAATCATCAATGGCATTTCAACAATGGAGAGTTTGGGACTTTCCTAGCATTTCCTGTGACCCTGCCAGGTAAATGACTCAGAGCCTTAAGGTGTAGACCACATATTTACTAGTGTTTAGATGTGAAGGGTCCAGGACCTCATTAACATGGCTTGTGATTGACGGTTAACACCGTTACGATGCTGGTAGCGATGCAGAGTTGCTACTCTACAGCAGCAGTGGCAGTAGCAGTAAGTGAACATCTATGACAGGCCACAATAAATAACTGAATTATCTACTAATTTTGAATCGATAAATATACGATCAATCAATATGACTAATTAAACATAGCATTAGGTTAGCCTTACC
The DNA here is from genome assembly GCF_030463535.1 of Salminus brasiliensis. Classification (NCBI taxonomy): domain Eukaryota; kingdom Metazoa; phylum Chordata; class Actinopteri; order Characiformes; family Bryconidae; genus Salminus; species Salminus brasiliensis. Next base: position 41,022,954 of record NC_132886.1, read on the forward strand.
TAAAAAAGAAAAAAAGGCATTATTAAAGATACAAGATATAAAATATTTGAGTCCCAAACTCTCCATTGTTGAAATGCCATTGATGATTCTATGCAGCCAATGGCGGTCCAGACATTGCTTTTCAACCATATTTCAACAGAATTATAAAAAAAATAATAAACTCAAACAGGCCTGAACAGTGGCCTGCCAGAAATGATGGTACCCTTAACTTAATATTTTTTTGCACAACCTTTTGAGGCAATCACTGCACTCAAGTGATTCCTGTAACTGTAAATGAGACTTCTGCACCTCTCAGCAGGTATTTTGGCCCACTCCTCATGAGCAAACTGCTCCAGTTGTCTCAGGTTTGAAGGGCGCCTTTTCCAGACGGCATGTTTCAGCTCCTTCCAAAGATGCTCAATAGGATTTAGGTCAGGGCTCACTGAAGACCACTTCAGAATAGTCCAATGTTTTCCTCTTAGCCATTCTTGGGTGTTTTTAGCTGTGTGTTTTGGGTCGTTATCCTGTTACAAGACCCATGACCTGCAACTGAGACCAAGCTTTCTGACACTGGGCAGCACATTTCTCTCTAGAATCACTTGATAGTCTTGAGATTTCATTGTACCCTGCACAGATTCAAGACACCCTGTGCCAGATGCAGCAAAGCAGCCCCAGAACATAACAGAGCCTCCTCCATGTTTCACAGTAGGGACAGTGTTCTTTTCTTGATATGCTTCATTTTTCCATCTGTGAACATAGAGCTGATGTGCCTTGGCAAAAAGTTCAATTTGTGTCTAATCTGTCCATAGAATATTCTCCTAGAAGCTTTGGGGCTTGTGAACATGTAGTTTGGCAAATTCCAGTCTGGCTTTTTTATGATTTGTTTTCAACAATGGTGTCCTCCTTGATTGTCTCCCATGAAGTCCACTTTGGCTCAAACAACAACGGATGGTGTGATCTGACACTGATGTTCCTTGAGCTTGAACTTTCTGAATAATATGTGCAACTGTAGTCACAGGAACATCCAGCTGCTTGGAGATGGTCTTATAATATAATTTTTAATATAATTTTCTTTCTAATTTCCTGAGACAACTCTTTCCTTCGCTTCCTCTGGTCCACGTTGAGTGTGGTACACACCATGTCACCAAACAGCACTGTGACTACCTATAGCCCTATATATAGGCCCACTGACTGATTACAAGATTGTAGATTGTCCCTTTGGTCACATTATTTTCAGGGGTACCATCATTTTTGTCCAGGCCTGTTTAATGAGTTTACTTTTTAAAATAATTCTGTTGAAGCATGGTTCAAAATCAATGTCTGATTTTCATTTTCATTTGTGTGTGTGTGTGTGTGTATGTATGTATGTATGTATGTGTGTATATATATATATATATATATATATATATATATATATATATATATATATATATATATATATATATATATATATATACACACACACAGACCTGTTGAGAAATTATAATTTAATCCAGCATCGGAAATTTGCACGTTTTTCCGAAGCTGGCTTTTTCAAGCTTGCGTGGGCCAGTAGTTGCCTACGAGATAAGAGACATTTTTGCCATTGTTCTTCCACGACACGAAACTCCGGCAGGGCTACATATGTAGCCAGCATACCTGTACACAATGCAGCGTGAACAGTGTTCTATACTAAACAGTAAACTGTAGGTACAGCATATGTTGAAAGGGAAAACAGCGGCAGATCCGAACAAACACGTTTTCCCTGGAGACTAGTTTTGCAGCATAATGCCCTGCTGCATGTAGGGTTTCCAACTTCCTCCAATCCAAATAAGGAGTAAAAATACATAAGTATTAGTTTTGCTGGACCGCCATTGGCTGCATAGTGTAATGGGTGAAAACGCGGGTGGTGGAGGAGCTAGCAGAGAAAATACACTTAATCCTGGCTTCCCTCGAGGCACACACACAGGACACACTCCATGCGGGGTAGAAGACGGGTTTAATAGTACATAAGCACCAACGCATCTCCCCATTACTGTCCAGATAGCTTAGAGTAGGTACATCAGACCGGAGGCCATGCTACAGCTAGCTCACCGTCTTCATAGAGAGGCACAACTCTGGCGCACATGCGCAGTAGTACAATACACGTAAAACCACCGTTACAATAGGATCATCAATAACACTCCAACAATGGGAAGTTTGGGCCCCAGTTATTTGCTCATTATTGAGAAAAACTGTCTGTGGTGTAAAATGACCTCTATTCTCTTTCCTGAAGCATTCCCTGTGACTCTGCCAGGTAAGATGATGTAGACCCCATATTTTCTAGCGTTCAGATTCAAGGGGTCCAGGACCTCATCAACATGGCTTGTGGCTTTTTAGGCCACAGTAATGATGCTGGGTGAGCAGCTGGCATGGTTGAGCTGCTAAAGCCACAATAGTAATGCTAATTACGCAATAGCGATGAAAATATTGCAATAGCACAAACTGTACTTTAGCCTGGCTAGCTCTTGCTGTGAATTGTTGATGATGAAACTACCTCCACCATGTTTAGAGGCTGTACTTTAGCCTGGCTAGCTCTCACTGTGAGTTGTTGATGAAACTACCTCCACCATGTTTGGAAGCTGTATTTTAGCCTGGCTAGCTCTCACTGTGAGTTATTGATGATGAAACTACCTTCACCATGTTTGGAAGCTGTACTTTAGCCTGGCTAGCTCTCACTGTGAGTTGTTGATGATGAAACTACCTTCACCATGTTTAGAGGCTGTACTTTAGCCTGGCTAGCTCTCACTGTGAGTTGTTGATGAAACTACCTCCACCATGTTTGGAAGCTGTATTTTAGCCTGGCTAGCTCTCACTGTGAGTTATTGCTGATGAAACTACCTTCACCATGTTTGGAAGCTGTACTTTAGCCTGGCTAGCTCTCACTGTGAGTTGTTGAGGAAACTACCTCCACCATGTTTGGAGGCTGTACTTTAGCCTGGCTAGCTCTTGCTGTGAATTGTTGATGATGAAACTACCTCCACCATGTTTGGAGGCTGTACTTTAGCCTGGCTAGCTCTTGCTGTGAATTGTTGATGAAACTACTGACGTTGCTATAGAAACACATAAAGATGACCAAAAGTATGCTCTGTTGAACTCGTTTAACTACTGAAAATTATGCTGTCGGCAAGGCTCTAATGCCTACTGAACACAATAAAGACAAAAGTATTGGGACACCTGCTTGTTCACGGTTTCTTCTGAAATCAAGGGTATTAAAAGGAGTTAGTTTCAGGTGAACCCCAGCTGGCAGTCACTTGCGATGTGTAGAGATGTCGGCCAGTCTGACAGATCTGTGTGGCCAGCGTTGAGTAACGTCAGGATGGAGAAGTAAGATGCCACTGGGTTTGCTGAGCGATGCCACAGAAGAACCAGTTGTGCATTTACAGCAGTTTAGGAGAGTGCATCTAGATAAGAGAAAGTAATGAAAACACTGTATGCACACCTCATTCCTAAGCCTCCCACCACTTCCAGATGGAGTACTGGATGGAGCACCACCACCATCATTCTAGAGAACACAGTTCTTGTTCCACTGCCCCACAGCTCCTCAATGCTGGGGGGCTTTATTATACCCCTCTAGCCCACGCCTGGCATTAGACAGCATGGAGCCAATAGGGTCATGTTTGGCTGATCTGCTACAGAGAGTCCTATTCTATTGGCAGTACTACTTCTTCTACAGGGACTAGACAAGCAGTGGGTGTGTGTGTGGGTGTGTGCATTTGCACATTGCAAGTGGCAAGAAAAAGTATATGAACCCTTTAGAAGACAAGTACAGTAGTGTGAAAAAGTAGTTGCCCCTTCCTGATATCTTAAATGTTTAAGATCATCAAGCAAATGTAGATATTCCCCAAAGATCAGGTTTTTATTGTTAAGGGGGAACAAAATCCCATCTTTGGAAAGCTGAGTTCAATTTCTCTAGCCACACCCATGCCTGATTACTGCCACACCTGTTCTCAATCAGGAAAACACCTAAATAGGACCTGCCTGAGTGAAGTAGAGTGAAGTAGACCAGTTCCTCAACAGCTAGACATCATGGTGCGATCCAGAGAAATTCAGAAACAAATGAGATGCAGAGTAACTGAGATCTGTCAGCCTGGAAAAGGTTCTAAAGCCATTTCTAAAGCTTTGGGACTCCAGAGAACAACAGTGAGGGCCATTATCCACAAATGGGAACAGTGGTGAACCTTCCCAGGAGTTGCTGGCCGACCAAAATTACCCCAAGAGCGCAGCGCAGCGCAGACTTAACCAAGAGGTCACAAAAGACCCCACAACAACATCCAAAGAACTGCAGGCCTCACTTGCCTCAGTTAACCTGAGTTAAGCCTCAGAAAACCACTGCTGAGCAAAAAGAGCATAAAGGCTCGTCTCAGTTTTGCCAGAAAACATCTTGATGATCCCCAAGACTTTTTTGGGAAAATGCTGACGAGACAATAGTTGAGCTCACGGAAGGTGTATGTCACAGTCTGAAACACTAGTGATAAACATGCAAAAAAAAAATTATATCAGGAAGGTAGCAAACACTTCTTCACACCACTGTATAATGTGTATAAATTAATAACACTAATAAAATTCTGATCAATCATGTCTTCATTAAGAACAACCATGAAAACCTCATGGTGCTAGTGGTGAACCCTTGAGTTAATGATCTCAGAAAAGCTAATTGGAGTCAGGTGTTGGCGTACCTGGAGTCTTCTTAAGGAAATGAGTTTGGAGGTGTGGACTAGAGCTACTCTGACTGATAAAAGCACTCAGAAGGACACAAGTATGTGAGCCATGCCTCGCCAAAAAGAGCTTTCAGATGATCTACCATCACTAAACTGTTGACTTATTTAAAGATGCACAGGGTTACAAAGTGATTTCAGAGACTTTAGAAATTCAGCAGTCTACAGTGCAGCAAACCATCTACAAATGGAGACTATTTGGGACTGTGGTTACTTTGCAGTGAAGTGGCGCTCAGTCAAAATTACCCCAAGAGCACACAGTCTCTGCTAGACCCATCTACAAATGAAGACTAGACCCGGTTTCAGCCACGCTATTTCCACTAGACCCTGTGGTTGGTTCCATCCACAATATTCCACAATATTTCCTCTAGACCCTGTTCCATGCATGCTATTCCAGACAATTGCTCCAAACCTCATTAAACATCATTAACAGCTCTTTAACTTTAAGTCATGTACCATCTGTTTGCAAGACTGCCAGAGCTGTCCCTATCTTAAAGAAACCAACTCCAACTACCAACTGATAGCACATCATAATCCCTCCTCCTCCAAACTTCACAAGTGCAGTCAGGCAGCAACGTTCTCCTGGCCTCGCCAAACCCAGACTTGTCCATCAGGCTGCCCGAAAGAGCAGCGTGATTCATCCCTCCACAGAATCCAGAAATTGTGGAGGTGTGCTTTACAACACTTCAACCCAAAACCTAACCTTAACCTTAACTTTAGGACTGTTGAAAATTAAGAGTTAACCGATAGTTGTAGCTGTAGGGGGCATGTAATATCAAAATACAGTGAGGAATATTTCCTTTGCTGCTTTACAGTCTCTAAAAGGTTTGCATGACTAAAGGCAATGTGCCTTACTGTTATTGTAAGTGTGCAACAGTAGGAAGTTGTTTGGTGGACATTTTGAAACAGCAACACATAAGGCAGCAATTCTCTGTAAAATTCTTTTCTTTGCCTGTAGTTCCCTACAGAGCATCAGGACCAAGAGAATCATGCAGTTCACTTCTTTGTGGAAGACTCTTCCCAGCAAGGTCTGGAGAGCTCTAAGGTCTTCAAACCCATTTAAGTTGAAGAGATGAGATCAGAGATTGCCTGCAAGGTAGAACCCTACAACTACATCGTCATCAAGGTGATCCGTTCTGGAAAAGCTGAGGGTAGAGCCGGTGCTACCGCCGAATGCATCCATGTTCAATATCTGTCGATTGCCATACTCTACCGGCAAGTACAGCCAACTCGTGGGATCCTTTACCACAGAGACAATCACCTACAGAGCAACAAGCACAACAGCTGTGTGTACGTGCAGAGTGCCAGTGGACGTGACCATGCCTGTTTTACTGACAAATACAAATACAACTTGCAAGGAAATGATGCTCCTAAAATCTCGAGTGGAGATCAGCAATCCACATCATTCACTCAGACTTACCCTACTGGTCTTTAGGAGGCATAGCTCACGGACTCTCAGTACGAGGACCAAAACCCTCACACTGTGTGGGTGGCACAAAGGCAAAGCGGAAAGACAGATCTTCGTGGACCGTGACTGTGACTGTGAAACAGGTTCATCCTTGTCTTATCTGTCCACAACACCTTTATCCAGAACTTTGCAGCTCTAATAAACGGGCTTCTGTTGGGGAAACTGTAATCTGGGTATTCTGTTTGGTGGTGTAGCCTCTGCATTTAAAGTCTCCTGCAGATACTAGACTCTGACAAATGCACATCCACCTCCTATAAGGCTGTTTCGGATCTGGCTGACAGACCGTTGAGGATTCTTCTGCCATCAATGGTGGAGGTCTTCCTTTGCCTACCAGTCCCTTTGCAATTAATGAGCTCAGCAGTGCACTGTACCATACCTGCAGCCACAGCCTACAGCCACCTTTCGGTTTTAAGGTAAGGTAGAACCCTACAGCTACAACATGAACAAGGCAGAAAAGTGCCAGGAAGGTGCTACTGATTGCATCTTACAGCATACGTTTACTGATACGTGCATCCTGCAAACGTGGCATCTGTGACATCCCGGGCCAAGTTCATTCCAAACCAGCTGTGGTTATGATGTTCTGATGTGGCTGTGACAGTGGGCGAAGGGTGGTAGCATCTCGGAAAATGCTAACTTCGTGGGAAGCTCTAGAGCTGCTGTAGGTGTACTGAGAATGGAGTTCTTGGAGAATGGAGTGCTTCCAATGGCATAATGATGGTGCCCCATGGGCCATGGGCTTTTAGAGGGTAACAACTACTCTGGCGAAAGGTACAGAGCAATTGACGCTCCACTGTGGACCCAGTTATCATCTATAATGAACACATGAACACCTTCCCTCACTTAATACAGTCCATGCCATCTTGCTAGTGTCATCCAAGCCAAGGGTGGTTATTCCCACTATTAGGTTGGTGGTCAGAATATTCTGATATGATTGTGTATATAAATTAAAATATATATATTTTTGGTATATATATGGTGTGTGTGTGTGTGTGTGTGTGTGTATGTATGTATGTATGTATGTGTGTGTGTATATATATATATATATATATATTTTTTTTTTTCCCCAAAATTCTATTACATGTAAAGTTAAAAACTGTGAAGTTGCTGTTGCAGATACAAGCAGGTTTCTGTGTGAACGTAATGTACAGGAAGGTGGCGTGAAAGGGAGGGGGAGCATGCATATAAAGAAAGGGAGGAGGGAAGGGAAAGAAGCGACTGGTGCGAGAGAGAGAAAGAGAGAGGGAGTGACCGATGGAAAGTAGGACAGAACTCCGACTGTGAGAAAAGTGCAGAGCAGGAGCGCGAGAAGAAAAGGAAAAAGGGAGAGGGAACATTCAAGGAAAGATCTGAGAGAATGTGAGAGAACATCCAAGAACCAGCAAAGAAACCACACCCAGTCCCAAAGATGAAGATGATGACTGAGAAATTCATCAATTTATCATCTCAATAAACGCTGATTGAGGAGATCGCCCTGTCGACTGATTGAGGAGTTGAGCGCCGAGAGGAGCTGGAATTCCTCAAAACTGAAGCTGGATAAAGTCAGAATAAAGTTTATGACCAAGTTGACCAAGGAAATACTTTGGGTGGGTTTCTTTGAAGAGCTGGCACTGGAAGAACTGAAGCAATAGCCCATCAAGCAAAACAAGCAGAAGGTTTCCAAACCAAGAACTTCTCAGGTTTGGAACGTGGAACAAGTGGAACATTGCTCTGTGTGTCAGAACTTCAACTCCACAACTTACCTACTGATCCTTCCCTGCAGACAGGTGAGAACATGATGGATGAATGTCTGTCTTGTTTACCCTGATATTTAATTATATTTAATTGCATTTATCAAATCGTTACAGAGCTGTCCGTGCAATTCCGTGTTGATCAGATTTCATAATGTACTTTCTTATATTATGGCACTATGCCAAGGTGCCTTTTTTCAGAAGATAAACTAAAACAAAGAAGAAAAAAAAACATGGTGGAAAATGTTGGTTTATTATTAAATTTATTATTAAAATAATATATATTTTTATTTATTATTTTTAAAAAGATTTATTTCATTTATTTTAAATAAAAAATATATTTAATGACTTTTTGATGACACAGTTTTTGATCAGTCCCTGTAGATGATTTGTAGTTCAGATTTTTCGTTTTTAACTACACTATAGCATATACACTATATTGACAAAAGTATTGGGACACCTTCAAATCACATTTTTTTTTAAAGAATGACTTCCCACTCTAAATCTATACATATTAATATGGAGTTTACCCTTTTTGCAGTCACTAACAACTTCCTCTCCTCTGGAAAGGCTTTCCACAAGATTTTGCCCATTTCTCTAGACCAGAATATGTGAGGTAACTTGACGTGAGCTCACAGCTGATGGTGGAAGATCTAGGAGGGAAGAAATGTCACCAGCTGACTTCTTGTTGCAGCGGTGGCTCCTATTACAGCAACATTCTTTTGTACATATTTTTTTTTTCATAAAAAATATTTTACAAAAATATGACCATAACTTCAACCCAAAACCTAGAATCAAAAGAGTTAACAGATAGCTGTAGCTGGGGCATGGAATATTAAAATACAGTGGGGAATATTGCCTTTGGTGCTTTAAAGCCTCTAAAAGGTTTGCTTCACTAAAGGCAGTGTGCCTTATTGTTGTTGTAAGTGGAAGCAATCCTCTGTAAATGACACTGCTTTTCTTCACCTGCAGATTCCCACAGGGCATAAGGACCAAGAGAATCATGCCTTGGAGGCGAAAGCACTGCTGTACGAACATAGTTATTCTACTTTTGCTATTGTGTGTAGGAGTGTACCTCATGCTCCGTCAGAACATCTTACTGGTATGGAAGGAGAGTTACTTTGACGGCGATGAAATGTATACAGCTCTGAGTCTTAACCTGAGCACATTGAGGGAGCCAGCGGCTTCCACTGTGCCAACAACGTCCGAGGCAAACCTCAGCTCCTCTGTGAGAGACTCTTCCCAGCAAGGTCTGGAGAGCTCTAAGGTCTTCAAACCCATTTTAGTCGAGGAGATGAGTTCAGAGACCGCCCGTAAGGTGGAGCCCTACAACTACATCGTCAACGAGGCAGAAAAGTGCCAGGAAGCTGATCCGTTCCTGGTGCTACTGATTACCGTCAGGCCAGATTTTGTCGAAGCCAGGGACGCCATCAGGCAGACATGGGGGAACGAGAGCATAGCTGGGGGTTTGGGACTTGTGCGCCTGTTCTTTATGGGCGTGATGGAAGGTAACCAAAGTCTCGACAGCCAATTGCAGCGCTCCATTGCGGCGGAGAGTCAACGGTATCATGACATCATCCAGCAAGACTACATAGACTCCTACAATAACCTGACCATCAAGACAATGATGGGAATGCACTGGGTGGCTACGTACTGCCCAGGCGCCAGTTACGTCATGAAGACCGACTGCGACATGTTCGTCAATACGGAATACCTCATCCACAAACTCCTTGATCCCAGCGTTCCACCAAGGAGGAAGTACTTCACCGGGTACGTCATGAAGGGCTATCCCCCCCTCAGAGACAAAGACAGCAAGTGGTACATGCCGGCCGAACTGTACGCCAGTGATGAATACCCACCCTTCTGCTCGGGGACCGGGTACGTCTTCTCTGGCGACATGGCGCACATGATCTATGGGACGTCTTTGAGAATAAGAAGGTTGCACCTGGAGGACGTTTGTGTGGGGCTCTGTCTGGCAAAGCTGAGGGTAGAGCCGGTGCCACCGCCGAAGGAATCCATGTTCAATTACTTGAAAATAACATACTCTACCTGCACGTACAGCCAGCTGGTCACCTCTCATGGGTTACTTCCCACAGAGATAATCAAGTACTGGAATGACCTACAGAGCAACAAGCACAACGCCTGCGACGGTGTATAGTGCCAGTGGAAAGAACATAATCGTAAAATCATGCATACGTAAGAGGGAAGTGACTTTGCCTGTTTAACTGACAAAACAAATGCAAAGATTTTCCTGATATCTCAAGTGGAGATCAGCAAACAGCGTCATCCACTCAGACCTACCGTACTGGTCTTTAGGAGGCATAGTGCAATGACTCTGTGTGTGCGAGGACCTATACCTTGTCACGCGATGTGGGTGTCACAACACCTTTATCCGGAACTCTGCAGCTCTAATAAACAGGCTTCTGTTGGGGAAACTGTAATGTGGGTATTCTGTTTGGTGGTTTGCTTCCTTCTCTGTAGCCTCTGTATTTCTGTATCTGTGTCTGTTCATGAAGTTTCCTGCAGATACTAGAATCTGACAAATGCACATCCACCTCCTAACGGCTGTTTCTGATCTGCCTGACAGACAGTTGAGGATTCTTCTGCCATCACTGGTGGAGGTCTTCCTTTGCCTACCAGTCCCTTTGCGACTGTAGTGCACTGTTAGATACTCGAGTCGGCTGCGGCCCTCGCCCAACATCGCAAAGCTTCCTCGCCGATAGTACAGCCCGCCTGCCATGCTCGTCCAACAGTGCTACCACGACATCAGCATGGCATGCAGGTTACGTGATGCTAACAGATTAATCATAGCCTGCGAACAAGAAGAACAAGAGGCACCATTAACACCTGTGAAGCCAGGTGGCCCAAACATTATGGTTACCTGCAATGAGGGCTAGGGTGTAAAGTGTTGTAATTTAACATTGTGTAACTGAAATGTATGGAAATGTTTCAACTAGCCTTCAATTAAAGTCTGGGGTGTTTGTTTTAAGCACGTCTGATTGGTTTTATTTGAAATGGTAAACTGTGGAGCAGAGGGAGGGGCAATAGCCATTTCCTCAAAGCTCTTACAACACTGTACTGTAACAAGCTCCTGATACACACCGCCACGGACTTCAGCGCCGTGCCGTGGTAGGTTCCCATGGTGTCGATTTTTGAATCCCTCCGTTCTGTGGATTTGAGAGTGGATTAAAGATCATTGATCCCCAATTAACGAGACGTTAGATACCTTCAGATACATTCTTTTGGCCATTTTCATACATTGCAAAAATATATTTCATAAAATATTTTAAACATTGTTTCCCCCAAATTAAGTTCCAATAACATTTACTGAATAAACATAATAAATGTAGCTACAACTGTGTATATAGAAACTATTTCACAAATACATTTTGATTTTATATAAGATAAATATTTATAATTAGCAAGTACAGACAACATCAGTGTGATAATTAAATAATAATAATAATAATCTATATATAATTACATATTATGTATATGTTTTTTTAATAAATTAAAAATAAAAAAATAGTATAAATTAAATTATATATATATACACAAATATTATTATGTAAATATAATAATAATAAATAAAATATATACAGATTTTTAAGTTTAAGTTGAAAATGTCAAAGACAGGCATTTAAGGGGTTAATCAGAATTGTATCCTACATGTCTTAGTTTACAAAACCTGCTGTGAGCAAGAAAGACCGTTGTTGAAATATTATACAAAATAAAAGTCCTTTAATGTGCATTAATATTTAATGTGTAAATAAATATGCACTCTGAGCATTGCCACAAGGGGGCGCCACAGTTACAGATAATTTGTCTGGTTCTGCCAGCGTGCTTTTTGTCCAGTCAACTGTCATAATGGATGGCAGACCGGCTCTGAATTAGATTCGTCCTCTATCCTCGTATCTCAAGTATTTGGCGGGACCCCTAGACTGTCGTCTGGGAATGCCTGCCCCAGAGGGCCTGTTGTAGGGGACACTGAGGGCACTGTGTCTCATGTTCTTCAGTAGGGTTTTTTTTCTTTCTCTCTCTCCATTGTATGGGCACTTCACCGTGCCTTTCACATGGGAGGGCCACCCTATACAGCGCTGCATCACAGGGACACGTTTCCATTGCAGGAGCACCTAAAAAGGCACTTCTTCATGTTTTCTCACCTCTAAAAGAACCCTACACAGCACTGCATCCCATTTTCTATGCCGGGAAGGGCGCCTTTGGGTCACCTTAGGGACAGAGGGCGTTTTTCAACAACACCCTTTCATATTGAAAGGTATTGATACACAAATGTGATCAAATCAAGAAGTGACACCCTAGAGGACACACGGCCATTTTTCCCCCACATGAAGGACAGCCACTGTCGCCACTCTAAAATCACATGGTATCAGATTTAACAAAGAGCAATGCCACCAAACAGACGTGCAGACTGGGCCGTGTGACAGAAAGGGTACACGGGGGGGATTATCGGAGTTTGGTTAAAGATTAATCATAAAGTAAAGACCTGAGCGAAGCGCAGTGAAGGCAGCACTGGGTAATCAGAGTGGGAGTCGGGATTAACCAGTGCATAAATCCGGGATCATGCTATGCATGGTATGGAAATGATCAGCATGGATCACAGGGCTCTCCTGTTACCTACTACCATCTGCCTCAGACTAGTTGCCCACCCTCCACTACTGACTCAGTGTTTACTACTACTACTACTACTACTATTATTATTATTATTATTATTGATATTGATATTACCACTATTACCCATCATCATTACTCTAATTCTTCTTACACCAACATCCTCCACCAAAGTAAAAGTTCCTGTAAAAAACCTACAGTGGATTTTGTTTCCAGGAGTTCTTACACTGTTAGAAGTATGAGATTCTTGAGGAACCTTTGGAGGTTCTTCAGTTTGAACCTGTGGAGGAACCTCTTAAGATGCTTTGAGGAACCTTCAATTAACCGTTTTTTTTGTTCTAAAAACCTTTTCATGAAGATTACTCAAAGTTCCTCCCCAGTTTCTGAAGATCCCCCAAAGGTTCCTCAAGGATCATCCTCAGGAACTCCTCAGTGTTTATCTTAAAATTCTCTGTACGTTTTTTTACCCTTAGGAAGGTTTTTTTTTAGTGTGAATCCAGGCCACTGAAGAACTCGAAAGGGTTAAGCTCAACTCTGGGCAAACGTTCTGAGAGAGACCAGAGCGAAGGGTCAGAGCCAGGCTTGGCTCCAGAACCAGATCATTCTTTCTTTCTCTTTCAAGCAATTTGATTTGAATCGGAGTTCCTCCTAATAAATCTGGGACTTCTCTAATTGCTTCTCTGGCAATTTCTGGCAGAACATACTTTTCAAGCTGAAACTCATCTCATGTTCGAACGAGGATCGATTATCTCCGAGTGTGAGAACTTACTCATTGTCCCTTCTCCACAGACAGGTGAGAGCTCAAAGCCTTGCTTAGCTTTTGGATTTAGCAAACTGTTACAGAGGCTTCAGTGCATTTGCTTTTTAGACCCAGCTTGACGGCACAATGCAGCTGGATGTAGGGAAGCAACAAACAATCCCAATTTATTTGACTTCTAGCAAAGCAGCTTTAAAGAAATCCAGTAAGCCGCCAGTGGCAAGCAAGCCAAAGACCACTGTGCAGGAAAACCTCCCTCAGAAGGTCACAAGGGAGGCCACATCCTCCTCTGGTCAGAAGTAGTTGTAATGCTAAATGTACAGTGACTACAACCCCAGCTCTTTTTTTCTACAGCTCATTGCACACGAACGATAAATCAGTACCCTCTGAGCAATCGCTACGCACTTAAGAGTTATTGATGAAGTCGCCCTCCCACCACATTAGACTGTAGTTCTACCAGAAGACGAATTTTGAGATGGGAACACTGTAAAATCTGTGGCGTAGGTTCTTGGTCTTGCAACATCTGGAGCCTACCCCCGGGGTGATATCAGGTGATCAGCCAGGAATGATAGATCACAGAGTTAAAGGGGAGGTGACGGGGTGGTGGAGGGTTGCACAGAGGTAGGGATGGAATTTCTAGGACGTTAGATTAGGGAGGAGGGGCTTCAGGCATGTTCCTCCTTCTGAAAATTCAGTTATTTCATAAATGAATTAATTAGAGATGAATACTCCCAGATGTTGATTAATGTTCAGAACATGATAATTTAGGTGCTTTTTAAGAACACTGTTTGTGATTGTCTGTCGATGCTTCGTAGATCAGCTCATGCCTACCATTCACCAAAATATCTAGGAAATAAAGCTGCAGTATAAAACGCTGACCATAATCTAAAAAAAAACCAAAAAAAACAAAAGCTAACCTTAACCTTAACTTTAGGCCCGTTTAGAATGTAAAGAGTTGGCAGATAAGTGTAGCTTTAAGGGAACATTGACTGGTCTGATCCACCGCATGAATCGGGTACTGGCTATTTTAATCTCAATCCTGTTTCAAGTCTAACCACGGTGTTCAGAGCGCCATCTGGTGGTCTAAAGGCGCCATTAACAGACATTAATGTCCAGCCGGCTGCAGCAGCAGCAGTGCGGACGATCTCAGAAGGTAAATAAAGGAGTTGAGGTTCTGCGGTGTGGAGCTATTTTACAGTGGAACCTAAAAACAGACCATAATATCTGACCCTTTATAAAACCGAAACGCTCTTTTACCAGCGGGAGAACCGGAGAAACCGCACCCTCGCCTTCCTCTGTTCTTAAACCAGCACTGAAGAACCCGTTCAGAACCAAGTGGTGGCTAACGCTAATGCTAATACACACACGTTAGTGCTATAGAAACCCAACTCCCACACAGCACACTCCCCCACTATAAACCAATTATTGCACACCAGTAGACTAACAACTACAGATGTCAGTCCAGAGTGTGTACCACTACACACACACTCACACACAGGAAGTGTTTTAAAGGAGCTGGGAGCTGAATGGTCAGGGAGGTGAGCGTCTAAAAGGGCTTTGTAACCAAGTTCATTGTGCAGGAGTCAGGATGTTGCTCAGTGGAAGGCTTGAAACTTCGCTTCTCTGCTTGCAGATCTCAGCGGAGCATTAGGACCCAAGCAAGAGAATCATGCAGTGGAGGCGGAGGCACTGCCGTATGAACATCGCCGGATTTCTTCTTCTATTGTGTGTGGGAGTGTACCTCATGTTCCGCTTTATGTTCCAATACCGCCTCCTGGCAGGGAAGGAGGGTCATCAGGAGAAAAGTGTAATGCATACATCGCCGAGTCTTCAACCCCACAGGCTGGAGCTTGACTTCAGCACGACCAACCTGAGCACACTGAGGGAGCCAGCGGCTTCCACTATGCTACCAATGTCCGAGGCAAACCTCAGCTCCTCTGTGAGAGACTCTTCCCAGCAAGGTCTGGAGAGCTCTAAGGTCTTCAAACCCATTTTAGTCGAGGAGATGAGTTCAGAGACCGTCCGTAAGGTGGAGCCCTACAACTACATCGTCAACGAGGCAGAAAAGTGCCAGGAAGCTGATCCGTTCCTGGTGCTACTGATTACCGTCAGGCCGGATTACGTCGAAGCCAGGGACGCCATCAGGCAGACGTGGGGGAACGAGAGCATAGCTGGGGGTTTGGGACTTGTGCGCCTGTTTCTTTTGGGCGTGGCAGAAGGGAACCAAGGTCTCGACAGCCAATTGCAGCGTTCCATTGCGGTGGAGAGTCAACAGTATCATGACATCATCCAGCAAGACTACATAGACTCCTACAACAACCTGACCATCAAGACAATGATGGGAATGCACTGGGTGGCGACGTACTGCCCAGGCGCCAGTTACGTCATGAAGACCGACTGCGACATGTTCGTCAATACGGAATACCTCATCCACAAACTCCTTAATCCCAGCGTTCCACCAAGGAGGAAGTACTTCACCGGGCACCTCATTAAGGACAATTCTCCAATCAGAAACAAAGACAGCAAGTGGTACATGTCGCCCAAACTGTACGCCACGGAGTGGTACCCTACTTTCTGCTCGGGGACCGGGTACGTCTTCTCGGGCGACATGGCGCACATGATCTATGGGACGTCTTTGAGAATAAGAAGGTTGCACCTGGAGGACGTTTACGTAGGGCTCTGTCTGGCAAAGCTGAGGGTAGAGCCGGTGCCACCGCCGGAAAAATCCATGTTCAATCACTGGCGGATATCGTACTCCAGCTGCAAATACAGCCGACTGATCACTTCTCATGGGTTACTTCCCACAGAGATAATCAAGTACTGGAATGACCTACAGAGAAACAAGCACAACACCTGTGTCAGCGGATCTGGGTGATAGTATAAAGAAAAGGAATCCTATAGATCTTGCAGAACAGAAATTTGAAGGCATGTGAGCAATCTTAGATGGAGAGTGGAGAACACTGTCCGTTGTGGTCTTGCATAGCTCAATACCCAGTGACCCTTTCATAGTTAGAGCTCCACAAAAGGCCGAATTAATTGACAGATCTCATTCCAAATAAAACTTCACTATGCTCCAACCTTCAATCCTCCAGTGCCTGTGGCATCTACACATGACCAAGCCATGAAACCTCACCACCAAGTCTTTTGTTCTTCTGCCATCGGCAGCGGAGGTCTTCCTTAGCCTACCGGTCCCTTTGTGAGCCCCTTCGCTCTTTCCTCCCAGGGTTTTCCCAGCGATTTCTCTATTGGTGTTATTCTTGTGTGACAGCTTTTCAGTGTTTCCCTGGTTCAGCTCATGTCCTAATGTTGATCTGTGCCAACTACAGACTCTGGAGGTGTTTGAAAGCTCAGCAACAAACCTAGGTATCTCATGCCTGGACTAATGAAGCAATGGAAGACCTCTGAATCCATATGTTTCCGAGAGAGGGGCACTGAATCAGCGGCTATTCTTTTAAAACGAGAGCTGTAGAGGTCAGCAAACAACATTGACAAAGGTCAGCACTAGACCACCACTGCTGGGATCATTGTCCCAGCTCTGGATGAACCTCACCCTATTTCACTTAAAACCGCTAATGACCGTATCATTTGTAGGCAGCTGGGAACAGCTGTTTGTGTCGGGCTGACAGATTCTTGGAAGAAGGGAAGAAATAATGGGACAAGTTCATATTTTCTCCCAGTAGGAGATATTTATGATGGGTCAACAACATCTCAGAGCAAAAGACTCCAATACAAACAGCCACAGCGAGCTTTCACTTTAACGGGGTCAACGACACTGCTCGTAAGGGCTGTACTTGCTGGGACAGAGAAGAAATAAACAAGCTGATAAACAACAACACAGAAATATGTTTTTTATTCAAGCACTTGATGTTCAGTTAGATCACATACAAATGACTTACGTGGTCTTTCCACAGCATTGCTCAAAAAACCCTTTGGATGTTTTGTTTTGAGCACTCCTGTGCACACTTTGTACAGGGCTCCTTAAAGCATTTGGCACCGTAGGTTCTCGATCCTGGTCCTGGAGTTCCTTGTTCTCCACTCTAAACATGGCTGATCCAACCAATCAGCCGATTAAACAGCCTTTTTCACAGAGGAAGATTGTGTTGGATCAGGAAAACGCTCCATGGCTTGGGCTGGGAACCTGTGCCATAGAGGGAACCCTACAGTATTGGTTCCCTGGAGTAGGTTAGGTTTCAACGCGTTTGGCTTCTCCAGCTCCCAGTGAAAACAGGGGGGAGGACCAGGTCCAGTTTATACACTGGAAATGGTGTAAATGGTGTAAAAAAAAATAAACACTGGACACTTGGTCAATTCATTAAGCTCCTTCACTTTAGTGTCTTCACAATCTTTCTGCCTATAGGTGCTAAATTGCCGAACTCTTATAATAACTGGGAGAAACAGAAAAACCTTTAATGGAAAGATGAGGGAATGAATCCAGTGCTGCCACCTAGAGGACAAAAGTTACACAGCAGCTGAACATATTTCTCTCCAGATGTTTCTGCACTAAAGAATCACTATGAAGTATGTAAATCGACATTTAGGCAGATGTGGACATCCTGAGACAAGACCAGTAATGCTCACTGGAAAACGTCCAGAACATCATAAATCCGTATGAATTTTGTATTTAATAATCAAGTATATTTTGATAATGTTAAATAGAGTTAATTACAGGTAGACATTCTCTCTGACCACTGACGTTTTGTTTATTTGGGTTTATTCTAATGTTATAAAGAGTTAATTACAGGTAGACACTCTCACTGACCCCTGACTTTATGTTTATTTGTGTTTATTCTAATGTTATATAGAGTTAATTACAGGTAGACACTCTCACTGACCACTGACTTTTATTTTATTTTAATGTTATGTTCTAATTCTAATGTTTTTAAAAAGAATAACACCTGTATTTAGTTGATAAACCCAAATACAGTCCGAATATAATCGTTAAATATATAAATAAAATGCAGAAATGTGTCATTCATTTTTATACTACCATTTTAAACCTCTCTTCATCCCTTCAAATTCAGCAGGCTGGCTCTTGAATGGGCAGGACTAAACTGCTGTTGACTGGAAAACATGTGTTGACTTCACAAAAACAGTGAATTTCAAGTTCATTTCTAATTAATTTCTTTTCTTCTGAAATTAAATTTCTTTTCTTTTCAGGATATGGACCCGATAAAAACAGATGGCACAGGATCCCATGAAGCTCGTGATTCTGAACACATTGTCTATGACTGGAAATTCACTCCAGCTCTTCCTTTCAGAATGTGTTGTTGTTTTTTTTTTAACTGCGAGAGGAATCTCATCTGTCCAGCCATCAAAGCCAGACCTCAAGTATTTAATGATGGAACTTCCTGCAAATCAAACCTCATGACTTTAGCTCAGCCAACTTGAGGTATGTGTTTCAAAAGTGGGTTTGTTTACTAGAACACAGCACAGTGTTCACATCCGTCAACTGATTTTACTGTATATGCATATTTATGTGTGATTGTGTGAAACCAACTGTTAAGCATGGTGGTGGTTGAACACAGCCATATTTATTAGAAACAAACAAGACAAGATTATATTTTTTGGGTCACAATTCTACATACAGGGTCAGAAATATCCATAAACCCCAGTGCTTAGACCTCTTAACATCCTGTTGGGCACCCAAGGTAGATACCACAAGACTGAAGGTGTCCTGTGGTATCTGGCACCAAGACCAACTTCCATGGGTGTTAATTAGGTCCTGGGGACGACTGGGGACACCAGTTCACCGGTTGTCCTTCCTTCCTTGGAGCACTTTTGGTGGGTACTGACCACTGCATTCCAGGAACACCCCACAAGACCTGCCTGATGTTTTGGAGATGTTCTGACCCAGTCATTGTCTAGAACATCACCAGTTGGTTCTGGTTCAACATCTTCATCACCTTCAAGAACTGACTGTTCACTCACTGTCTAACGGCTCCACCGCTTGTCTGGGAGCCACTGGAACTGGATCAACGGTGTCCTTCACTTCAGCTGGCAGTGGTTTTAATGTTATGGCTGATTGGTGTAGACTGGTATTTCACTCTTTCGCTGTATTTTTTTACAAGACCAACAGATATGGGTGTGTAGATCTGAGCACTCTAGAATCACCCCGTTTGTGAGATTTTAGAGGCACTATGGAGTTGAGCTGCAGAGCTCTAGGGGGCAGCATCTGACCGTAACAGAGAGACTAGTGGCCTCCTTTCCTCTTTCATTGAGAACCGATGCAGTGTGGTCTGGAATGATCTGAAGAATTGTACATGTTACTTGAATTGCAATGTTAATAAACATAATCATTAAAAAACGTTAGAAAGTTAGTGGTGAACGTAAGCACTCTAATAAAAGCTCCTCACAGAAAGTTCTTCACCTAATGGTGATGAAGACGCTGCCTGATGCCTGAGACACTGTTCTACCAGAGTTCTGAGAAGAGTTCGGCTCTAGAACCTGCTTTTAAAATCAGATCATTAAAATGGTGGAGGGATACATGCTGCCTTTAGGGTGTAGTGCGGCTACAGAAAGTAGTCCCTAAAGAAAACTGGATTAGTTGAGATTCTCCATTTGTCTGTTATTGATATTTTTCTGCCAATTAAAATAGCTATGAAAGTTACGTTGGATATTTTGGTAGTTGAATGTCAATGGAAATCAAAGCTCACCAGCCAATCAGGTTGAACCTACTGATGGGGCCTAAAATGCTTTCTATTGCAGTGGATTATTTGGTTGGCTTCCACCAATGGTTCTTTGGGCGATTCCATAGACGAACCACTTTCGAGTCCACAGTGCGTCATGAAATGCAATACCGGTGCCTCAGATGCCACAGAAGAACCACTTTTGGTTCTATCAAGAACCATGGTTATATCAGGTGGAGGTTATTTAGACCTTTGAAAGGTTCTTCACACTATAACAGAGAACTAGAGAGCTTCATAGCTTTTTGGCTAAATATAAAAGTTCCTCACAGTCACACATCTCCATGTGAAGAACCTTTTAAAGATCTAAAGAACCTTCCCTTGATATGAATGCTATTTTCCAATATAATACATTGTCATAGTCCTACCAAGCCAAAAGTGGTTCTTCAAGCATGTATTTTTTAGATTCTGTGGATTCATACCTGCTGTTAATGCTAACAATAAAGCAAGACCTGGTTTAAAAAAATAATAAATACAAGTTTACCTAGTAAATCAGACCGTGACTTAAATCTGAAGCTAAAGGTGTTTTGTTCTGCATTTAAAAGCCACATAAAAGTATGTACAGCCAGAGTTCATGACTAAGCCAACTTGCTTTCAACCTACCCAACCACCCCTGAATATCTTCCAATCTGTCCACTTAGTATCACCAAACCCGAATTGAGGTGTAACACACCCCATCCACTCAGGAGAGTCTGAATACCTGGGCTGGGTGTGTTTAAATGGTGTTGGAAATGAATCTGAAACCAGTGTGTGGCAGAAATTACAGAGAATTACAGTCTAAGTCTTCGGCCTGTTATTTCTCACGGGCCCTGCGGGTCTGTTTTTTGTGTGTATTTATTTCCTGGTTGTCTTGTGATCAGGTCTGAAGCACATGGGAGCCTGGAAGCACCAAATGAAGCTGTTTTGGAGATGTTTAGAGAACCATTATTCCACATTTGTGAGGGTTCGTGTACCCAAAACAGTCCTAACTGCTTTCTACATAACTATTTTACAACCTCTTAGGATTAAAACGGTTGTTTTTGTTTTGGTCGGATATGTAAATGAACTTTCTTCTGATAGGACACCTGTGTTTTTGAAAAGACTCTATCCTCGATCCTAAATGACAATGGCATGGACCCCATGGCAAGACTGTGCTTTCAGTGACTTCCAGCCACACAGCACAGAATGTTCAGTTAAATGACCCATAGCAAGCTGCACCTTGACCACACCAGCCATCATTGGTAGCTTCTGGCAGAATTCTGGCTGGACATTTGAGTTAAGCAGTTAAACAGTCCACATGTTCTCAATCCAGGGTTGAGGTCAGGACTTTGAGAAGGTCAGGACCATCCCAAAACCTTCCTGTCAGCCTGCTGTATCCGTTCCACGCCTCCTCTGATGTGTGTTTGGGATCACTGCCTTGTTGGGACACCCATCTGTGTCCACATTTCATTCTCTAGCTGATGGTTTAAGGTTATGCTGGCATATTGGCAGCAGAACAGTCCCAGGCCATGATGCTACCACCGCCATGCTTAACAGCTGGTGCAGTATTACAGGGGTTGAAGGCCTCACCTTTAACTATTTACTCCAAACATGCTTGATATTACGGTCACGTTCGTGTCTGTTTATGACAAGCTGTAAAAACGTGGTTTTCCATGATAAGGGTCCTGAATGCACACCTTTATTTTACTTGAGCCTAGAAGAATAAAACTAGTGGTGGCTAATCGCTCTCATTTGCAAGTCTTTAATCCATATTGGAACACCTCTGTGTCGTCCCACTTACACAGGTGCCCTGCAATGACCTGCATGCAAAAAAATGCAAAACTGGTTCTTCTGTGGCATCGCTCAAAGAATCCTTTGTGGCACCTCCTTTTTGACAAGCTCATAACTGTGTTTTTTGTGAAACTAGATCATCTGGTTGAGTCACGTTAGCATCTGCACTTAGGGTTACTGGGTGATTGCCAGCTGTGTAGATTTCAGTGGCGCAGAGGTATATAACGTGATATTCCGCTGGCGGAGGAATCTGTTTACAGCAGGCCGCATGCCCATTGATGGATTTGTCATGATGGCTGGGGGTGCACTTTACAGCTCAGAGGTACATTATAAGTATGAGGATGCAGGAAACCTACAGTAACTAACACACACTTAACCACATAATACGCTTGCCTGAGGCTAACAAGCTACCACACACTCTCCAAACTACTACACACACTCTCCACATTAACACACACTCTCCAAACTACTACACACACTCTCCAAACTACTACACACACTCTCCACATTAACACACAATCTCCAAACTACCACACACTCTCCAAACTACTACACACACTCTCCAAACTACTACACACACTCTCCAAACTACTACACACAATCTCCAAACTACTACACACACTCTCCAAACTACTACACACACTCTCCAAACTACTACACACAATCTCCAAACTACTACACACACTCTCCAAACTACCACACACTCTCCAAACTACTACACACACTCTCCAAACTACTACACACAATCTCCAAACTACTACACACACTTTCCAAACTACTACACACAATCTCCAAGCTACCACACACTCTCCAAACTACCACACACTCTTCAAGCTAACAAACACTCTCCACATTAACACACAATCTAAACAAACACACAAGCTCCACGCTAACACACACTCTGGAATCTAACACACACTCTCTGAACATACACACCATCTCCAGGCATACACACACACTATCAAAACTACCACACAAGCCTTAAGCTAACACATAATCTTTAAGCTACTACACACACTTTTCAAGCTAACACACACAACTGCAAACTACTACACACAATCTCCAAACTACTACACACACTCTCCAAACTACTACACACAATCTCCAAACTACTACACACACTCTCCAAACTACTACACACAATCTCCAAACTACTACACACACTCTCCAAACTACTACACACACTCTCCACATTAACACACAATCTCCAAACTACCACACACTCTCCAAACTACTACACACAATCTCCAAACTACTACACACACTCTCCAAACTACCACACACTCTCCAAACTACTACACACAATCTCCAAACTACTACACACACTCTCCAAACTACTACACACACTCTCCACACTAACACACAATCTCCAAACTACCACACACTCTCCAAACTACTACACACAATCTCCAAACTACTACACACAATCTCCAAACTACTACACACACTCTCCAAACTACTACACACAATCTCCAAACTACTACACACACTTTCCAAACTACTACACACAATCTCCAAGCTGCCACACACTCTCCAAACTACCACACACTCTTCAAGCTAACAAACACTCTCCACATTAACACACAATCTAAACAAACACACAAGCTCCACGCTAACACACACTCTGGAATCTAACACACACTCTCTGAACATACACACCATCTCCAGGCATACACACACACTATCAAAACTACCACACAAGCCTTAAGCTAACACATAATCTTTAAGCTACTACACACACTTTTCAAGCTAACACACACAACTGCAAACTACTACACACAATCTCCAAGCTAACACACAACACTTTAAACTACTACACACACTCTCCAAACTACTACACACAATCTCCAAGCTAAAACACACACACACACGCCAAACTACTACACACACTCTCCAAGCTAACACACACAATCTCCAAGCTAACACACACTCTCCAAACTACTACACACACTCTCCAAGCTAACACACACAACTCCAAACTACTACACAATCTCCAAGCTAACACACACTCTCCAAACTACTACACACACTCTCCAAGCTAACACACACAACTCCAAACTACTACACACACTCTCCAAGCTAACACACACACTCCAAACTACTACACACACTCTCCAAGCTACTACATATAATCTCTAAGCTAACACACACAACTCCAAACTACTACACACACTCTCCAAGCTAACACACATACTCCAAACTATGACTCACATTCTCCACGCTAACACACACACACACACTCTCCAAGCTAGCACAGTAAAGTTCTGGACGTTCTGTTTTGCTCTGTGATAAAAGGCAGGTCGTCCTGGGTCTGATCAAACACTGTGACCGAGGCCCGATTGTGATCAAAGGTTAATTGGAGTTGAATCAGAATAGGTGAATTGCTCGTTAACACCTGAAGTCATTGAGTTACGGTGGGCGGATGTGGGCCAGTCCCACGTCAATCCATAACGTCATATCTGTACGTCACTTTCCGCATCTTACACAAACACCTTTCTGATAAAGTCCCGGGTTCATCAGGTGGCTTAGCCTCCTTTCGCAATGGTACGGACAGTTTCGTCAGGGAAGGAATGCTACAGGTAATTCCAGTAGAGTACATGGAGGAATGTGGGACTGTCCAGAGTTTTGATAAAGGAGAAGAATGTGTGTATGATGGCAAGACATAGGAATGCATTAGCTCTGCCTGAAAATGCGGGCCCTGTTCCACCAAATACCCTCGTGAACCCTGGCGACTAACTGTAGTGTCTTTTCGACGAGGAAGTTCTTGGTTAATCGTAATGCCGTGTTTACAATGCTCTTCCCCCACCATGATGGTTCGTCTTTGTTGTTGTCTAAACAGACTTGCATGATATGACCTTCATACCAACGCGGTGCCCAGTGGAATGGGACGCTCTGGATGAGGCTGAGGTCGCCGTGCTCAGTGGGTGTGGGCTGCATGGTTCTAATGCCCCTCGGCGGTGAGCTGTGGTGTTCTCTTCCCCTACCCAAACTGCTTCCAGGGGAAATGCTCAATTTAATTTAATGACTCACTGGCCACTTTATCAGAAATACCTCCCATGTGCTTCATCTCTGGCCACTTTATTAGAAACACGTACCTTGCTCTTCCTCACTGGCCACTTTATTAGAAACACATACCTTGTGCTTCATCTCTGGCCACTTTATTAGAAACACTCACCTTGTGCTTCCTTACTGGCCACTTTATTAGAAACACTCACCTTGTGCTTCCTAACTGGTCACTTTATTAGAAACACTCACCTTGTGCTTCCTTACTGGCCACTTTATTAGAAACACTCACCTTGTGCTTCCTAACTGGTCACTTTATTAGAAATATTCACCTTGTGCTTCCTCACTGGCCACTTTATTAGAAACACATACTTTGCGCTTCCTTATTGGCCAGTTTATTAGAAACACCTACCTTGTGCTTCCTTACTGGCCACTTTATTAGAAACATTCACCTTGTGCTTTCTAACTGGCCACTTTATTAGAAACACGTACCTTGCTCTTCCTTACCGGCCACTTTTTAGAAACACTCACCTTGTGCTTCCTTACTGGCCACTTTATTAGAAACACAAGCTTGCTCTTCCTCACTGGCCACTTTATTAGAAACACTTGTTATTAAAATGTTTCTTTCATTTAAAAAAATCTTTATCTGAAGCTTTTAGTTTCCAACAAGCGTCACAATCAAATGATCTACACAATTTTCCTTCAAATGTTTCTGTAAAATTTGCAAAGCGGAACAGCTGCACAGACACACATGACGTCTGCTTCACTGACTCACAGACAGACGATTTACATCAAAGGAAAGATTTTTCAACAGAAGAGCGGCTATGGAGATCATGTGGAGAATGGAAACGGGTGTTGGTCGCCATGTCTACAACACATTTCATTGACTATTATATGGAATGACGATGATGATGATGATGATGATGATGATGATGATGATAAAACAGTGAATCGAGAATCTCAACTAATCCAGTTTTCTTAAGGGACTACTTTCTGTAGCCGCACTACACCCTAAAGGCAGCATGTATCCCTCCACCATTTTAATGATCTGGTTCTAAAAGCAGGTTCTAGAGCCGAACTCTTCTCAGAACTCTGGTAGAACAGTGTCTCAGGCTTCAGGCAGCGTCTTCATTACCATTAGGTGAAGAACTTTCTGTGAGGAGCTTCTTTTTATTAGAGCTTCAGACGTCTGCTTCCCTTCACCTCCACTGTAGAACATCAAAGAGTCTTAAATGGGTTCTATATAGCACCAAAAGGGTTCCACAATTTGGTCTTGCTGGTCAATGAACCACCAACAGATGATTGCCCCCCCCCCCCCCCCCCCCCCATCCAGGTGGTTCGAATGGTTTGCATGGTTGTGGTTCTATGGTTGAAGAACTCTTTTAAATGGGTAGAGGACACCAGTTTTTAAATGTTCTCTAAAGAACCATATACCTTTTATTTTAATTCTACAGAAGAACCTTTCAGATAGGTGTTTGAGTTGCCATGGTTTTATGGTATACAGAAGAACCCCTGGAGACCAGTCCACACAGAATGGCAACTGAAATTCAGTGTACTGAGGCGGAAGGAGGAAGCACCTAAAAATAGTAACCAGGAAGATCAGGCCTTCGATTATCATCAGGATCTTATTCTGAACACAGAGCCAAATGCGAAGCCATCCAGCGCCATAACACGAATCAGTGACCCTACTCATCACTTTATTTAATGGCACCCCCCAAAATCGCTCAGCTAGCTCTAAGATCCACCCTCCCACCACAAATACGCAGCACTACAGAACTCTGAGCTATGAGAACTCCCCATTCGGACTGGAAATGTGTCTCAGGTGGTTCTTTCCAAATACATAGTAAACACTCTCTGGGCAGGACTGGGCCTTTTAATGAGCCGCAGAATCAGTTACATGCATAATTTCTCGTCCAATACCAGGTTGTGCTATAATAACAGTATCCTGCAACACAACAAAGCCGGTCCACCAACATACCTGATTATGCATTCCTTTGCATTAATAACCACATCAGTGCTGACGTAAAGATTACGATAGTCTCTGAGAGAGCACCAGCATCACCAACATGACCAGAATGACCAGCATGACCAACAGGATGAAGCTGGTCCATCATAATAACCAACATGACCAAGCTGGCCCACCAACATAACCAAACTGGTCCATCAGCATTACCAACATGAGCAATATGACCAAACTGGTCCACCAGCATGACCCACAAGATGAAGCTGGTCCACCATAATTACCAACATAACCAAGTTGGTCCACCAGCATGACCCACATGACCAATATGACCAAACTGGTCCACCAGCATGACCCACAGGATGAAGTTGGTCCACCATAATTACCAACATAACCAAGTTGGTCCACCAGCATGACCCACATGACCAATATGACCAAACTGGTCCACCAGCATGACCTACAGGATGAAGCTGGTTCACCATAATAATCAACACAACCAATCTGGTTCACCAACATAACCAAGTTGGTCCACCAGCATGACCAAACTGGCCCACCAGCATTAACAATATGACCAATGTGACCAAACTGGCCCACCAGCATGTACCACAGGATGAAGCTGGTCCACCAATATAACCAAGCTTGTCCAGCAGCATGACCAGCAAGACTGAGATGGTCCTACAACATACCTTGTTATGAATCCCGTTGCCTTAATAATGGTATAAGTTCAGTGAAGCGAAGATCTGAGGGAGCTGCTTATACAATCAAGCCGGTCCACCAACATACCTGATTATGCATTCCTTTGCATTAATAACAACATCAGTGCTGACGGGTAAAGATTACACTAGTCTCTGAGAGAGCTCTTTACATGATCAGGCTGGTCCACCAGCATCACCAACATGACCAGAATGACCAGCATGACCAAGCTAGCCCACTAACTTAACCAAGCTTGTCCAGCAGCATGATCAGCAAGACTGAGATGGTCCTACAACATACCTTGTTATGAATCCCGTTGCCTTAATAATGGTATAAGTTCAGTGAAGCGAAGATCTGAGGGAGCTGCTTACACAATCAAGCCGGTCCACCAACATACCTGATTGTGCATTCCTTTGCATTAATAACAACATCAGTGCTGACAGGTAAAGATTACACTAGTCTCTGAGAGAGCTCTTTACATGATCAGGCTGGTCCACCAGCATCACCAACATGACCAGAATGACCAGCATGACCAAGCTAGCCCACTAACTTAACCAAGCTTGTCCAGCAGCATGATCAGCAAGACCAAGGTGGTCCAACTTAACAAAGTTTCATCAAGTACATCTTAGAGCTCCTAATATGATCAAGCTGGTCCACCAACACGATGAGCGGGCCAACCATAATGAGCAGCATGGCGAAGATGGTCCACCAACATACCTAGTTACACACCACTTTGCAACATTTCCAAGCTGGTCCACCAGCATGACCAAGCTGGTCTTTCATAATGACCAGCATGACCAAGCTGGTCCATTAACATGACCATACTGGTTCACCATAATGACCAGCATGACCAAGCTAGCTCAGCAACATTTCCAAGCTGGTCCACCAACATGATCAAGCGGGCCAACCATAATGACCATCATAACCAAGCTGGTCCACCAACATAATCAAGTGGGCCAACCATAATGACCATCATAACCAAGCTGGAACACCAACATGACCATACTGGTTCACCATAATGACCAGCAAAACCAAGCTGGACCAGCAACATGGCCATACTGGTCCACCAACATGATCAAGTGGGCTAATCATAATGACCAACATTACCAAGCTGGAACACCAACATGACCATACTGGTCCACCATTATGACCAGCATAAACAAGCAGGTCCACCATAATGACCAGCATGACCAAGCTAGCTCAGCAACATTTCCAAACTGGTCCACCAACATGACCATACTGGTCCACCACAATGACCAGCATAACCAAGCTATATGTTTGGAAGCTGTAGTGTAGGCTGGCTAGCTCTCTGCTTTACCATGAAAACATGCAGCTTTGGTACAGATACAGGAATCCGGAGAAACATCTGTCCAGATATAGTCAACGTTCTCTGATGATGTTGCTAGCGTTGGTCAAGTTTGGTGTACACGGTCTTCTACATGGTCTTCAGTGTAAACCGACACTCCTTGTTTGCATGTCTTTCGCTGTTTGCAACACACTGAAGCCATTGTGTGGACCAGAATGTGGTCGTGCAACTGGAACATTTAGCCAATAGCTCACAATCCAAACCATAAGGAAATGAGAATTAGTGCCAGAACATGAGACAAAGGAACCTTATTTGGGGCGAGAAGAGTGTGAAGAAGGAAAGGATCTAAATGTGACTGACTGATCCAAAGCACACCACCAGAGAGGTCACCACCAGAGAGGTCACCACCAGAAGCATAGCGTAAGACTTTCTTTTAGGGCTTGAGGACAGCTGCAGTAAAGGCCTGGAAGAACATCAGATGCCCACATTTAGATGCCCACCAGGGTCAGTGATGGGACCAACATTAAGATGTTCTTTAACAATTGAGCTTGGTTGGGAAGCCCAACTGGGTCCCAGTAACAACGGATGTGTACAAACCCACCAGGACCCCACCTAGCCTACATTGAGCCCCACCCCGTGTAAGCCCCACATGAGCTTGTTGGCTGGGGTAGACTTCAGGAAGTCATCGACCAGCTCAAAGATGTTGGCTTATTTATGGTCAGGTGTTCCTCAAATGCTGCGAAATCCTCAAAAACTCATCGTATGTCACTGAAACAGATATGTTGATTGGACTGGAATGAAATAACCTGTCCTCCTTTCTTACAGTATCAGATTCGCCACTGAGGTGTGGCCAAAAAGTCACAGGCTTTAAAAGACAATGGGAAACTGTTTCATCAATTTCTGCGCAAACGTCCCATTAAACAGGTAAAATCATCTGCTGCTCAGACGTTCTGAGACGTTCTGAGACATTCTAAGATGTTCTGAGACGTTCTGAGATGTTCGTTGGTCTGAAGTTCTGTCTGCCCTTGTGTTTCATTGATTCCTGCAGGATTTCGCAGTAGGTCAAAGATGGACGGCATGCTGATCTGGGTGGTTGCAGCGGTCGCTTGCAGTGGCTTTCAGGCTGAAGGTCACAGTCACCTGCCAGCACCAACACCACTCAACGTAAGAGCTGCTTTTATCATAAGCTTTCCTGTAACGCCATGCTTCATTAACTCTTGTATAATGGATAGCTTAGGTCCTGAGAACCCAAGACAAGCCGAAGAACCATTTGTATTCTTAAATTCTTCTGAGTTATTGAAATTCAACAAGGTTCAGCTGCTTTAACTTGCACCCATTGCTGACACAGATGTGCAAATGCACACGCACAGCTTGTCTAGTCCCTGTAGAGAAGAAGTACTGCCAACAGAACAGGACTCTCTGGAGCAGATCAACATCATGAACCTATTGGCACCATGCTGCCTAATAATGCCAGGCTTGGTTTAGAAGGCATTGAGAAGTTGTGGAGCAGTGGAAGAACTGTGTGCTCCATCCTGTACTTTTGGGATGTGGCTGAATACAATCAAATCCTCACAGCAGCCCTCCCTTCAAAATCTAGTAGATAGCCGTCTTTCCTGGACTGTAGAGACAGTTACTCCAACAAAAGCAGAAGAAGCAATGAAGGAGCAGGTGTCCCAATACTTTTGTCCATTTAGAGTATGTGTATTGTGTTTATCTGATGCTTTTATCATGTGAATCCTGTTACACAGGTATCTACAATATTCACCTTCTTGTAACATGTCATGTTAATGGTTTCCATGGTGATTTTCATGCTCATCAGTCCACCATCACCCGTGCCGGCTGTGGGAGCTCCAAACTGTGTTTTGAAGATCCAGAGAAGTGCGAGCCCTCAGTAGACTCCCCCTGCTTCTTCATCTCCACTCGCTCCTCCAGCAACTCCAGCTTGGAGTACGAGCTCAGCGGCTCCACCGACGGCTACATCGCCCTCGGACTGACCACTAACCTGACCCAGGTACCGCTGGAGGAGATTCAGCTGTCCATTCATGGGTCACAGACTTGTTTACGCCCCATTTCCCTCCTTTCTTGTTTAGGGGCCGAGTGTCATCTTCATCTGCGGAAACAACCACGGCTACTTCTTCTTCCATATCCTCACTACCAATAACAGCGCCAGCATGGTAAGCTCTGAAGTGGTGAGAGCTTCTCCCACCATCAGATATACAATACACTCAAATATCTATGATGAATGGACCAATAGAAATGCTCCAAAATGACCTGGAATGACGATGTTGTTTAAAGTGGTAGTAACTTCAGGCTCCTGCAGATGGCGCTGCACGAGGATGGCTATACATACCTGCGGGGTGTGTGACGGGGTTGATAGTTTAGGAAGAGGCGTGGCAGTGCAGTGTGGAAAATGGCTCGTAAGGCAGACGCTGTTAATGATTGGCTAAAGGAATGATTGCATGTGGGCGTGGCCAAAGACCACGGCAGGTGTATGGACACGTATGGTGAAGTGCCACTGCTGGTAGACCCGTATGACCGTACCCACAATGCACTGCACCACCTCTTCTCAATCTATGATCCCCGTCACACACACTGCAGCCCCATCATCCCCGTACAGCGCCATCTGCAGGAGCCTGAAGTTACTACCACCTTAAACATTGACATGTGAATGCTCCAGACTCTAGAACAGTGCATGTAACAGTAAAAAGCACTCTGTGTGTGTGTGTGTGTGTGTGTTTGTGTGTGCGTGTGTTTTTCAGCCTGTTGTTAACAGTGTTCAGGGATCCATCGGTCAGAACCAGAGCCGTGTCCAGTGTTCTTTCTCCATTGAAAGCATCGGCACACTCAGACCCCGCAGGGACGTCGTAATAATCATCATCAGCAGAGGCGCTACCAATGGTGCAATTAAATGTCTTGTCAGTGAAACACTGACTAAAGTCTTGATTACCTCAGGGCCTCAGGACACTATGTGTCCAAAAGTATCCAGACAGGCCTTCTAACCAATGAATTCAGCTACTTTAAGGTGCCTCCGTTGCTGACAGTTCCACACAAAGCTTCTTCTTGGCCCAACTTCTTAGAAGGTCTAAGAGGCCTCCAGCATTGGGCTTTTTCAGTTCTTTGGAACGAGGATGGAGCTCTACCCAATACCTTTGGGAAGAGTTGGGGTGGCAGAACTGTTCATCCAACCTCAGAACCTGACCTCACTGATGCTCTCACTCGTGGGGCTGCATGCAATCAAATCTGCCTCACAGCAATGTTCCAACACCTAGTGGAAAGCCTTCTCAGAATAGAAGAGGCTGTTACTGCAGCAATGTAGGACCCAGCTAATACCACATCAATTATATTGATGTCTACAAACTTTTGGACATGCAGTGTATGTGAAGTCATTATTGAAGATCTGAAGAAGTGTGAAGTTAGCAGGACTGCAGGGTATAAGAGTGTGAATGATAGCTATTCTTGCTGGTTGTTCTGTAGGTACTCAGCTTGGCGCTCCGACCCCAGTTTTTAACACCACCATTAAAGAGTCTCAACTGAGCTCCACCAGTGCTCCACAACCTGCCGCGAGCATGAGCAGCTCGCTCACCGAGCCAGCAACTCGAGGTAATCCAACTCTTCATTTGTTTGGACCTTTCTTGATTGGTATGAAGCACTAATAACATTAATATCCAGTATGAAGTTCTAATAACAATAATATCCAGTATGAAGTTCTAATAACATTAATATCCAGTATGAAGCTCTAATAGCATTAATATCCAGTATGAAGCTCTAATAACATTAATATCCAGTATGAAGTTCTAATATTATTAATATCCAGTATGAAGCTCTAATAACATTAATATCCAGTATGAACCTCTAATAACATTAATATCCAGTATGAAGTTCTAATAACATTAATATCCAATATGAAGATCAAATAATATTAATATTCAGTATGAAGTTCTAATAGCATTAATATTCAGTATGAATCTCTAAAAACATTAATATTCAGTATGAAGCTCTAATAATATTAATATCCAGAAAATTGTTTTATTACATCCCAGATTAAGATCAAAATAAATATGCTAAATATTAAAATGATATTCTAATAAAATGAATCTGTATGTGTTATAAGCAAAAATACAATATGAGCATATTTACTGAATTCATGTCAGATTATTAGGTGTTTATGCTGTAAAAAGAGTAAATGGAATAAAAGGACTTCTGGTGTCTAGTATAATATTTCTATAATATAATAAATTAATTATTACTGTGTAAACAAGCAAAGCTAAATGATATGGTATATTATATTATGTTAGGCAGTTCGTTGTTGTATTGTATATATTGGATGTGTTTATTTTTCCATGTTTGAGCAGTATGAATTATAATACTCTCAGTTTAAGGCCTCCCTGTGTTTCCAGTGGAGCTGAATGGAGTGTGGGACAGTTACTGTTTGCTCCTGTAAGCCGAGAGCTCTCCATCACTACAGCGCTCTTTCAGACAGCAGGCGTCGTCCTCCGAGCCGAGCGGAAGAACAAAAACAAGAACAAAACACTTCTGTAAAAAAGACCTTTTTCCAGTTAGGCCTTTGTTCCAGTTCCTCTTTGGTTTATAATAATAGAACCTGAGGACTTCTAAAAGGCCCCGCCCCGCCCCTCTGTGCCAACCCCCCGGATCTCTTTACATCACTGATGCTACACTGGAGGCCAAACCCATACAGAAGTGTCAACAGATACAAAAATCTTCAATATCTACAGAAAACAATAAACAAAAAGATAATAATAAGATAATAATAAATACATTTCTCTGGATAAAACTGACGTAAAACTGCCTAGCTCTCATTTTTCAACTTTCATAAATTTATTTTATTTTATTTACATAAAATTATTTATTGTACTTTTACTAATTTAGGTTAAAATGTCATTCAAACTAAATGCAGAAATATTGCAGAAATTGTCCGGAATATAGAACTTAAAATAAAGTAATAAACCTCATCTCAGCACTCAACTTTAGGTTGATCAAATTCCACTGCTCCACAGCTTCTCAATGCTGGGGGGCTTTATACCCCTCTAGCCCACGCCTGGCATTATTAGGCAGCATGGAGCCGATAGGGTCATGATGTTGATCTGCTCCAGAGGGTCCTATTCTATTGGCAGTACGTCTTCTCTACAGGGACTAGACAAGCTGTGTGAGCAATGGGTGCAGCTTCAAGTAGCTGAATGCATTCATTAGAAAGGGGCGTCCACAAACTTTCAGGGGTTTCAGGTTAAGCTGCCAAAGGTCAATGGTCTCTGTTTGCTAATGTCTCTCTCTCTTTCTCTCTCTCTCTCTCTCTCTCTCAGCCCTGACCGTCCTGCTCAGTGTTTTGAGTGTCTCTGTATCTTCATTCTTAAGGACCTGAGACACCCCAAAGGACAAGCCATTATGTACCATCCCTCATCTTCGAGTGTGTTTACTGGAGTCTGTATGATTAGCATGCAGGTGGCTAATGCATGCGTCCTCTTTTCAGATGCCTTTGCTCTTTGTCACACTGTCCCGCTCTGTTCTTCAAGAATTCCTGAATCTTATCTGAGATCAGAGAAAACCTGCTCATGTGCATGTGCGCGGCAGCCTGTCTGCGCATGGACAAACACTGCGACGGAGATCAGCTGATAGCCGAAAGCTTCGGGCCTTATTTCTGCTCTTCCTTTATTTGTTTACCTGTTCAGTCACTTCAAATGACCATTACGGTTCCAGATGATATACGATCTGAGGGGCCGTTATTTACCCTCCGTATCTGTGAGCAGTGCATGCTGTGTACTCTGGTGAACTGCTAGGCTAATTCGGGCGGCTGTGTTCCTGTATTCATTTAAATCCTAAGAATCATTAAAGAGAGTTTTATGTTTATGTTGATTCTGTTAATAAAAACATCCAAGCCCGTCCTCTCTCGTCCTAACGCTCAGTGTCCCAGAGCTCGTCCCATCTGCAGTCGGGCAGTCTTTAGGTCTTAAACAGGTGCCTCTGGCTCGCTGTAATGAGGACCTAACCTAAAAAACCTAATCCTACTCCTAATACTTACTCTAAACTTAACCTAAAACCCGATGCATAGACCTAAACCTAACACTCACTCTAATCCTAACCTCAATCTCAACCTGAAGCCTAAACCTAACACTTACTCTAATCCTAACCTCAATATCAACCTGAAGCCTAAACCTAACACTCACTCTAATCCTAACCTCAATATCAACCTGAAGCCTAAACCTAACACTCACTCTAATCCTAACCTCAATCACAACCTGAAGCCTAAATCTAAGATTTACTCTAATCCTAATCTCAATCTCAACCTGAAGCCTAAACCTAACACTCACTCTAATCCTAACCTCAATCTCAACCTGAAGCCTAAACCTAACACTTACTTTAATCCTAACCGTAATCTCAACCTGAAGCCTAAATCTAAGATTTACTCTAATCCTAATCTCAATCTCAACCTGAAGCCTAAACCTAACACTTACTCTAATCATAACCTCAATCTCAACCTGAAGCCTAAATCTAAGATTTACTCTAATCCTAATCTCAATCTCAACCTGAAGCCTAAACCTAAAACTTACTCTAATCCTAAACTCAATCTCAACCTGAAGCCTAAACCTAACACTTACTCTAATCCTAATCTCAATCTCAACCTGAAGACTAAATCTAAGGCTATCACTGACATTGATCCCAATCCCAATTTATAACTCACTCTTATCCTAACCTTAAACCTAAACCTAACACTCACTCTAATCCTAACCTTAATTTCAACCTTAAACCTAAATCTAAAACTATCACTCACACTAATCCTAATCCTAACTTCAACTCTAAACCTAACCTTAATCTTAACCTAAAATCTATCAATCACTCTAATCCTCAAACTGAAGCCCACAACTCTAATCCTAACCTTAACCTCGATGTAACACCTAAACCTAATCCTAACACCCACCCTAATCCTAACCTCAGACCTCCCCCTGAAACTGGGCAGTGAGTGGAAAGTCAGAGTGGTTGGTTTAGATAAACAGAACAGGTGTGTGTTCATACAGGGTTCTGGAGCAGAGCCAGCAGTGGGCAGTTCTTTCTGCTAAGTGTTCTAGATATTAGATATTACTTACAGACACTAAGAGTAATCAGTATATGAAAGGTTCTAGATATACATCGAGTGAATGTAAAGTACAGGCTCTGATAGTGATCTGGTATTATCTCATAATTAGATTATTCAGAGTAATGTAAATGTTGGTGCTCAGTTTCAACAAATAGAGTTCTTATAAAAGTAGTGGAACCCTTTTTTGGTCTATCTAGAACCATTTTAAATGGTTTGCTAAAGAGTCTAAAGAGTTGCACAACAGATTTTCAGTTTCCATCATTAAGAAGAACTGTTTAACCAGGCAAAACATGTAGACATTCATGGTTCTAGATAGCATAGGATGTCTTTTTAAAGAACCCTTTAATGTTATTAGAAATTCCTACTAGATATTAATATTATTAGAGCTTCATACTGGATATTAATGCTATTAGAGCTTCATACTGGATATTAATGCTATTAGAGCTTCATACTGGATATTAATGTTATTAGAGCTTCATACTGGATATTAATGCTATTAGAGCTTCATACTGGATATTAATGATATTAGAGCTTCATGCTGGATATTAATGTTATTAGATCTTCATATTGGATATTAATGATATTAGAGATTCATACTGGATATTCATGATATTAGAGATTCATACTGGATATTAATGATATTAGAGCTTCATACTGGATATTAATGTTATTAGATATTCATACTGGTTTATTCTACAGGTTTATTTTTAGCTTTATTCTGAAGATCTGAAAGCTGTAGGTTAACTGGATTAGATTAGATTAGATTGGACTCAGTTTCTACATATCTCGGGAATCAGATTGGTTGTGTACAGTAGTGAACTGTGACTCCAGCCGTTAGGACTTCAATAAACAATAGTAAAGCACAGAAGCGGGAATGCAGCCGGACAGCTTTTACGTTACAGTCACATGAAGATGATTCTCACTACTGAGGAATTCCTTCATTTACACTCGCCACACTCTCCTTTACCTGCAGCGATACTGCAGAGTTTAGATCCGCTAAAGCTCATTACTACACACACCTCCCCTGGCCACCCCTTTAGAATCCCCTTTTTTAAGACTGTAGGCCATCTGATGATGCACAGTGTATTGTTAGGCATGCTCTAGATCTTCAGCAGTGGTCAGTTTCTGACCTCAGAGCTGCTCTTACAACCTAGCAGTGATACTGATGTGTATAATAACCCAATACACTCATACCAGCACTACACACACACACACACACACATACACATACACACACTACTATGACCACTACCACGCCAGTGTCACTGCTGTGCTGAGAATGAACCACCACCCCAATAACATCTGGACAACAGGGGTCCTGTGGTCAGAAACTATCAGTGGGGCACCAGTGATGATTGGGGTAGATAAACTGGGCAGCGTCCAATGAATTGAAGCACAAGTAGGTAGGTGTTTCCAGTAAAGTGGCCAGTGAAGACGCACAATGTAGAGGTGTCTAATAAAGTGGCCAGTGAAGAAGCACACATATAGGTGTCTAATAAAGTGGCCAGTGAGTAACAGCACAATGTATGTGTTTCCAATAAAGTGGCCAGTGACTAGAAGTACAAGGCAGGTGTTTCCATTAAAGTGGTCAGTGAAGAAGCACAACGTAGAGGTGTCTAATAAAGTGGCCAGAGAGTAACAGCACAATGTATGTGTTTCCATTAAAGTGGCCAGTGAGTAACAGCACAATGTAGGTGTTTCCAATAAAGTGGCCAGTGACTAGAAGTACAAGGCAGGTGTTTCCAATAAAGTGGCCAGAGAGTAACAGTACAAGGTACTGTATTTTCTAATAAAGTGGCCAGTAAAGAAGCACAATGTATGCGTTTCCAATAAAGTGGCCAATAAAGAAGCACACAGTAGGTGTTTCTAATAAAGTGGCCAGTAAAGAAGCACAATGTATGTGTTTCCAATAAAGTGGCCAATAAAGAAGCACAGAGTAGGTGTTTCTAATAAAGTGGCCAGTGCAGGTGACTCTTGTGCTTAGGCATCCTCTCTCAGTGATGTCAGCATAAACCTGCTCATCTCGCTCCATGACTCGGCGCAACGCACTGACCACACCCTCGGTATTCAAAAAGGGCAGACGCAAAGGTGCTGCTGCTTCACTCTACGCCAGCATCCACGCGATTGGATACGCCACTGCCCACCTGAAACAACAGGTAAAGGCGAACACACCTAATTACTCTGATCACTCACTGCTTTTTATTTGAAATGAAATCAGATTAATACTCAAACTGATGGGCAAAAAGCCTTTGATGATGCTTTGATGTTTCACTTAGAAAGAGTTTCATTGACTTGCATGTGAATAAACTCTTTAGATTAAAACAAACACATTTTTGAAAACTGACCACATGCCGAGAGTACACAGTTTACTCTAAGAAGCGTTTATAATACAGGCAGCATTTATACACAGTATATATTCTTTTATATATTTGCATAATTGTATATAGTATAATTAGTGAGACTTGATTGGACAGACAGTTCCGTTAGTGCTACGATTCGCTGCTGCAAGTGAAAATGCCCTGGTCATGATTGATCAGAATCAGTTTCATGTCTCATCATATCATATTTCTATTGTATTTACATTTCATATAGCTGCTGTTTGGAAAAGACTGGGTTTTCACACGTCTCATCTCATGCAAAAGTTTTGGCGCCCCAGTTAAAAATATCACATGATTGCTGTTGACGTTCTATGTGTAAATAAGTTAAATTGTTATATTGTTATAACTTCAATATAATAATACATTTTTCTGCAGATAAAAAAAAAATATCAATTTGATGTGACTTTCTGCAATTCGTTACATTTTGTAAAAAAAATAAATTAAAAAAAAGTCCACGTTGTGGTCTCTGTAGTGGAGTTTGACCAGGGGTGCCCAAACTTTTGCATTATACAATACATGTGCTATATTAAAAAAAAAAAGAATATATATATATATATATATATATATATATAGTATTAAATAAACATAATATAGTAAATTACATACATATTTACATATACATACATATATATAGAATATATTAATTTGTATGCCTGTGTAAAAAAAATGCTCTACATGCTTCTTCTAGACATGGAGTCCAGACTGCTGCTGCTGATGATCGCGATGGCTTGCGCTGTGTCTTGCATCGAAGGCGTTACTATCACGCCGGGCACGGTAAGAAATAAAACGTCTGTCCGTCCTCAGTCGCGTCTGTCTGTGTCCGAGAAGGCCTCAGCATCGCTCAGGGTGTCAGCAGGCTCACAGCCGAAGCGCATCCTCCGGATCAGTGTACCTGGTCCGCTACTGGTGTTACGGGGTGGAGTGTGGCTGTGATGTGATGTCAATGCTAATGACCTCTTCTCTCCTCTCTTGTCTTTTCTGTCCGACATCAGCCCAACATCACCCGAACAGGCTGCAGCTCCACAAAGCTGTGCTTTGCTACCTGCGACCCCGTCAGTAACATCTCCTCCTGCTACTTCGGCTCCTCCAAGGCTTCGGACGCCAACAACTCATTGATCTTCGAGCTCAGCGGCCCCACCACCGGCTTCGTTGCTCTGGGCCTGGATGCCAGCACGCCTGGGGTATAGTCAGCGATCACATGCCACATAACACACACTGCAAACACCCTCATCACCACCATTCTGGGCAATACCGGGAGTTGGGGGTGGGGGGCAATGCTACCTGACCTGTTCCTCCACACCTACTGTTCAGTTTCCTCAAACTCATCACGCACCATTCCATCTCACCGCTCTCCTCTTCCTCCCCCTGAAAAAACAAACCCCTTGTAGATCCGCTTACTGAACATCATGCCCAACCCTGTAACAACAATGACGGCACTGTGATGCGAGGAGGGCCGATAAAATGGCCTATTCGTGACCGTAGGAACTTTAGGAACTTTAGTACCCGCCCGTATCTCACGTTCTTAGTGGAGCTATGGCAGAATTTCACCTTGGATGGTGGCCCACTCCCCAAACTGGGACAAACTGGGACATACACTGGCAAAAGGCCAGTTTTGGGGATTTTTTTGACCTCCTTATGGGAGGGAGGGGATGGGTGTGGGATGGGCTCCCCAGACCTTCCAGTCCCCAGAGTTGAGAGGCAGGCGACTGGGAGGTGGGGATGGTCGTGGACTCGAGGTAAACGAGGTGCGGCTGTTAGAAGAGGAAAATTCAGCTCAATTCAGTTATGACACATAACAAACACATTAC
This sequence comes from Salminus brasiliensis, assembly GCF_030463535.1. Classification (NCBI taxonomy): domain Eukaryota; kingdom Metazoa; phylum Chordata; class Actinopteri; order Characiformes; family Bryconidae; genus Salminus; species Salminus brasiliensis. The sequence continues at coordinate 41,062,917 of NC_132886.1, forward strand.
CCGCCAAAACCTTGTATCTCCAAAAACGGCAGGGAAAAAAATGTATACATGACCCCACCATCTACCATCTACCATATACTGCTCGGGATAACCTGGGCATGATCTGGGGATGGTCTGACACATTTTAGACCTTCAGTTCAGCTCCTGAAGACCTAATAATCAGTAACTATGTGACCTGAAGTCTGCTGAGTGGATATAGTGTGTTCTGGAGCTCCCAGAGAGCCTCGTCATGACCCTGTGCGCTGCTGTTTTGCAGGGCAACAGTATTATGTTTGTGTGCGGCAACAACAACAACACCAACCCCAACATCAGCAGCTTCGTCTTCCGAACCGGCTCTGAGGTAAGACAGACTGCACCTTCTCTGCAGAGCTACAGAGACGGCAGCAGAAGTGCGAGGAGACCTCACTCTCTCTCTCTCTCTCTCTCTCTCTCTCTCTCTCTCTCTGTCTGGTAGAACACTGTACAAACTGTCCAGGGCGCGGTGGTCAATCAGAGCTATATCCAGTGTACCTTCAACACCACCACCAACCTGACCGTAACCAGAAGTTTGGGCATCAGTTACTACGTCTCCATCTTCAACGGCACCATGAACGGTCAGACTTTCACTTTTTCTTTTTAGAGAGAGAGATGTTTAATGTTTATTAAATTAGAAGAGTGTGATCCGGTACCGAGAACAGGTTCTTCAAAGACCGTAACCAATGACAACTCAAAGAACCATCTCAATGTTTACTTTGTTCTTGCCCTTGACGGAGAACCTCTTGCTTGTGGTCCTATTGTTTCACATCTTATCAAATAACAGCACCCTTTTTGCTACACTAAATGGACAAAAGTTTTGGGACACCTGCTCAACTACTGCCGAGGGGCGTTCCACCCCTCCTGTAGTCCACGCCTGGCATTATTGGGCAGCATGGTGCCAATAGGTTCATGATGTTGAACGGCTCCAGAGAGTCCAGTACTTCTTCTCTACAGAGACTAGACAAGCTGTGTGTGTGTGTGTGTGTGTGTGTGTGTTTTGTGCATTTGCACATCTGTCTCAGCAACAGGTATAGCTGAAAGTAGCTGAATGCATTCATAAGCAGGGGTGTCCACACACTTTTGGACACATAGGACAGAAGAGTGTAAAGACGAGAACCATTCAAGCAGGCACAGTGATCACGGTTCTACATAGAACCATTGCTATTTAGTAGTACTCCCTAAATCAGTGGTCCTTGTGCTATCACTTTTATTTGCATACATTTGCATATATATTTACATATATACATATATATATACATATATATATATATTTGCATATATGTGCTGGAAAGTGGTCGAATAAATAGGAACCCGCCCAGACTCAGAACCGGGCCCTTCAACAGTCCAGCGCTGCTCCTGGCCTTTGTGCTGAAGTCTCTTTCTGCTGCATTTCCACAGGAAGCGATCCAGGTACCCCCAACACAATCTTCAAGTCCATGATAAAGGTGGACCTGACTAATTCTTCTAGTAACCCGTTCGCCACAGCCAACAACACCACCAACACCACCACCGCCACCCCCGTGCAGAGCACCACCAAAGCCGGCAGCGACTCTCTGGCCAGTTCTGCTGCTCGCGGTAAACACACACCTCTTTGCACACACTCTGAGCTTTACACGCTTCAGCTTGCCGAAGTGCAAAAGGGGAATCCTGGTAATCAGTACTCAGCATCACACCACATCCATACCACTGAACGCACAGAGCAGCGCCGCAACGCCAGAGCTGGACCTGTACCCTGCGGGAGTACAGGAAGTGACCTTAACTCTGGCCCGTTTCTATTGGTCTATTTATCATTGCATTCTGGCTCATCTATTTCGATATTTTTTTAATATATGATATAAACTAACTCTACATGTGTTATATATAAACACGTATTACGGCACGGCCTTCGGGAGAAAGGGCGTGGCCACAGTGACCTAGTAGTAGGCCTAGCACAGGGACGAGGTCGCAGGTCTGGAGTGACCTAAGGTGGCCTTTACTCACACACACACACACCTGTCACCAAACACCACATCAAATTCAAGAACCATGACTACAGCCCGACTGGGGCTCTACAGGGGCCTACAGGGGCTGAATACACTCAGTTCAGAGGCCCTTGGGGCTTTTAGCACTGTGTACTTACCTCTATGGCTCTCTCAGTCTCTGGGCACACCCCCACCCCCTTCCTGATATGATATGGGTTAATCAACATTTTATATATATACACTGTGTATGTGTATACACTAATATGTATATATTGGTATGGTAGCAGGCTACTATGGAGGCTGGACCACAGCTCCACAGCCTATATACAGTATATAGTTATACAATACAAATAAAAAAATATGAAATGATTGAAATAATTAAAAATTAGCAATAAAATGGATTAAAAAAATAAAACAATTAAATAGAAATATCACACCATACAACAACAGGAAAGCTAAAGCACAAAGTTATGCTCTTAAGCTGCTGTTTATATATATATTTTTTAATATACATTTTCATACACTAAGCCTATCTAGAACGTTCCCACTAATCATCTCTCTCTCTCTCTCTCTCTCTCTCCACACAGCACTGGCCATCCTGCTCAGCGCCATGGGTCTTCTTCTCATGTACTAAAGGACCTGCCTCTCGCCTCCCATCTTAACCAATACATCTCCATCTCTCAGGTCTCTCAGTACCCGCAGGCCCACTGGGACCCGACAGCCCAGCTCAGCCTGTGTGTATCTGAATGTATCTGTGTGAGTTAGGTCAGGACATGTGCATATGTGTGAGCGTGTGTGTGTGAATATGTGTGTGAGTGTGTGAGTGTGTGTGTATGTGAGCATATGCACTGGAGACATGTTATGAAGCCATGGCCAGTTGGCCGAGCATGATATCCCCCCTTATCCTCCTCACCCGTCTGTTTATTACTGTCGTGACCTCAGGAAGGGCTCTGAACTCGTTCCAGCACTTGACTCTTACATTCAGCCGCGGTGATCTTGTTTATTCCCTCTAGTTCTTCTAGATCTGTGATGAAGAGGATGCTATCATCCACCCCCTGTATTTTCACCTGTAATGTGTTTGATCAGTCTGAGAAATGCTGATTAAAGTTTATTTTAATTAATACTTCCCGCTGTTCCTGAGTCTTTTCTCCTCCTAAGTGGAATCTGACTGAAATCCATCCGAATTTGCGAAAGTTTGTGGACGCCCCTTTGAACGAATGTGCTTAAATACTTTAAGTTGCACTTGTTGCTGACACAGATTTACAAATACAGCTTATCTAGCACTGCCAATAGAATAGGACCCTATTGGCTCCATGCTGCCTAATGTCAGGCGTGGGCTATAGAGGGGTATAAAGCCCCCCAGCACTGAGAAGCTGTGGAGCAGTGGAAGAGCTGTGTTCTCTGGAATGGGGAGTTGGGGATGATGAGGTGGGGTGGTGATCATCACTTGCCACTGAATGCAATCAAATTGTCACAGCAATGCTCCTCCAAAATCTAGTAGAAAGCCTTCTTCTTCTTCTCTCTTCTTTTTCTTAGATTCCAGAAGAAACATTGAACGAGCAGGTGTCCCAATACTTTTGTCCACATAGTGTATCTGAGGCCCATTCTGTGTGTGTGTGTGTGTGTGTGTGTGTGTGTGTGTGTGTGTGTGTGTGTTTACACATCTATCTCAGCAACAGGTATAGCTGAAAGTAGCTGAATGCATTCATTAGAAGAGGCGTCCACACACTTTTGGACACTTTTGGACAGAACCATTCAAGCAGGCGCATTGCTGTTTAGTAAAGAACTCTCGCAGTACAGGCCTGTTGTAAATCAGTGGTCCTTGTTCTATCCCTTTGATGCATTTGCATACATTTGCATATATACATATAAATGTGATGCTGCATTTTCATATGCCAACACATTTGCATATATGTGCCCATTAATGCTGAACAAGGGATAAAGAGAGGCTGGAAAGTGGTTGAATAAATAGGAACACGTCCAGACTCAGAACCGGGCCCTTCAACAGTCCAGCGCTGCTCCTGGCCTTCTCTCCAGGGACTAGATAAGCTAGATAAGCTGTGTGCGTCAGCAACGGCCGCAGCTTAAAGTAGCCGAAGGCCTTCATTAGAAAGGGTGTCCACAAACCTTTGGACACGTGTATACATGTTTTCACATAACAGCGTTGGGTCCTTGCTGATTAAGGCTGCAGACGTCTGTCGTCTCACCAGCGGCATACTTGTCTCGTTCCACGCCACTGACGATGAGTATGAGTGCCACTGCAGAGTCACGTAGCCGAGCGCTTCGCTGACAGCCCAACAATGCCGTCCAGTCTGGTCACTCCGGAAATTTCGACACACTAAAATGCCAGAGTACATCACAGTACATCACAGTTCACCTGGAGGGATTCATCAGAAAAAGCTGCTGATCTCCGGTGAAAACACCTGGGCAGGCCTTGGCCTCCTCAACCCACCCATCAATTCCCAGCTCCACACAGAACATGAGCTTCCTTCAGAAGAGTCTTCTCAGTCCCAGGTAATGCTGGAGAGCGCTGCTCCTGACCCAAGGTTGGGCTGTGACTTGGTGGGCGAACCATGGCAAAAACATGCTGAATAAAGTTAGCATGGCTAGCCGATTAGCACAGCGCAGAAAGCAGGGTCAGCTGAGAAAAAAAATCTTTTTATAAATAAAATTTTTAAAATGTTTTTAACTCTGACTTTGAAGCGGTTGAATCTTATTTTTAAAAATTCTCAAAACAGAAACAATTATTCAGCTAATATTTGATTGTTTTAGTTCAAAGCAATTTGTAGACTTTAGAATTTAACAATTTCTTTTATAATTTACAGATTTGCATATTTACTTTAATATACGTAGCATTTGTTTCAACTTTTTTCGCTTCACTTTTACTTTTATACTAGTTTTAAGAAAGGTAACCTATTTTTTAAACAAATTGTAGTCAAATTATTTACTTTTTCAAGCTAAATGGCAAATTTCAAAAACAGATTTCTTAGAAATCTTACATTTGGATTCTAAACATGAGATTTTTTATTATTAAATAGTTACTTAAATCAATTTTAAGATCAATTTGATCAATTATTTGAAATTGTAATTGTCAATTTGCCAATTTTCAAAAAGTGCAGTTTGAAAGTACTTCAACTTTCTCTGAACTTTTACACTTTTTTGAGTGAAAAAAGTAAACAACACAGTATGTTTTGAACAAAAAACAGATATTTTACTCGAACTTGGTTTTTAAATACAGATGTAATTAAATAGCATATTTGTTAAATTTGACCTGTTAATATTAACTTTTGATCCTGAGCTTTCAGTTTATTTTTACTACAAAATCAACATATGTTTATTTATCAGTTTCCCACCAGGAAGAAAGTTACAAACTGTTCCAAGTCAGCAGGTAAACACTGAATGTCCAGTGGTTACCTGTTTACTTTATCTCAGAGAGTGCCGAAACTGGTTAGAACTGGTTCCTGGTCGTGAAAATCAACTGCCATATCAAAACAACCGGGTTTCGACATTCTCCAAATCTGAATGAGGAAGCACTTCTCATCACTTCTGGGAGCCGAATCTGTCAGAGGGTCATTATTATGAGTATTTACATCGGTCAGGTGAATGAAAGACGAATACCTTGACCTTTGACCTCAGAACAGGAACCTGGAAACTACCGATGCAAGAAGTACCGTAAAAAGTGTAAGGCAGTGCCAGTACGGATCTCTTCATTACATTTAAATTGCAAATGATTGCTGCTCTCCTGAAACTCAAGACTTAAGCTCTGTCCATAAATATTTGAGTATGGTGATGATCAGGCAGATAAACAAGGTTCTACAAAGAACCATGATGACTCATTGTGATCAAACAGCACCCCAGGAGCAGAGGGGTTGAACAGTGGCAGTTTACTGGATTTGGGTATCAAACCCACAACCCTTAACAGTTACTGTCCTGAGGAAGGGAGGTGATTCTGTGGGAGATAGCGCCCTCTGCCTGAGGTTTTCTGCCACTACAACTGCTGGGAGAGGATGGCTGGTTTAGAACAGCTTGACCAGGTAATCAAGGTATTCAGGAACATCACAGTTGTCCACCTGGAACCTTTTGTGAATTAGAATCAGGTGTGTTTGATTGGATTCCAAGTACAATCCAGTGTATTGGATTAGAACTAGGTGTGTTAGATTAGATCCGGGTGCATTCGATTACTACCAGGCATGCTAGGTTGAAATCAGGTACCATAGGAATTGGATGCAGGTGTGTTAAATTAGAGTCGGGTGTGTTAAATTAGAGTCGGGTGTTTCAGATCGGATGCAGCTGTGTTAAATTAGAGTCTGTGTTTTAGATCGGATGCAGCTGTGTTAAATTAGAGTCAGGTGTTTCAGATCAGATGCAGCTGTGTTAAATTAGAGTCGGGTGTTTCAGATCGGATGCAGCTGTGTTAAATTAGAGTCTGTGTTTTAGATCGGATGCAGCAGTGTTAAATTAGAGTCGGGTGTGTTAAATTAGAGTCGGGTGTTTCAGATCGGATGCAGCTGTGTTAAATTAGAGTCTGTGTTTCAGATCGGATGCAGCTGTGTTAAATTAGGGTCGGGTGTTTTAGATCAGATGCAGCTGTGTTAAATTAGAGTCTGTGTTTCAGATCGGATGCAGCTGTGTTAAATTAGAGTTGGGTGTTTCAGATCGGATGCAGCTGTGTTAAATTAGAGTCGGGTGTGTTAAATTAGGGTCGGGTGTTTTAGATCAGATGCAGCTGTGTTAAATTAGAGTCTGTGTTTCAGATCGGATGCAGCTGTGTTAAATTAGAGTTGGGTGTTTCAGATCGGATGCAGCTGTGTTAAATTAGAGTCTGTGTTTCAGATCGGATGCAGCTGTGTTAAATTAGAGTTGGGTGTTTCAGATCGGATGCAGCTGTGTTAAATTAGAGTCTGTGTTTCAGATCGGATGCAGCTGTGTTAAATTAGGGTTGGGTGTTTTAGATCAGATGCAGCTGTGTTAAATTAGAGTCAGGTATTTCAGATCGGATGCAGCTGTGTTAAATTAGAGTCATGTGTTTTAGATCAGATGCAGCTGTGTTAAATTATAGTTGGGTGTTTCAGATCGGATGCAGCTGTGTTAAATTAGAGTCGGGTGTTTCAGATCGGATGCAGCTGTGTTAAATTAGAGTCGGGTGTTTCAGATCGGATGCAGCTGTGTTAAATTAGAGTCAGGTATTTCAGATCGGATGCAGCTGTGTTATATTAGGGTCGGGTGTTTCAGATCAGATGCAGCTGTGTTAAATTAGAGTCAGGTATTTCAGATCAGATGCAGCTGTGTTAAATTAGAGTCAGGTGTTTCAGATCGGATGCAGCTGTGTTAAATTAGAGTCATGTGTTTTAGATCAGATGCAGCTGTGTTAAATTAGAGTCGGGTGTTTCAGATCGGATGCAGCTGTGTTAAATTAGAGTCTGTGTTTTAGATCGGATGCAGCTGAGTTAAATTAGAGTCTGTGTTGTAGATCAGATGCAGTTGTGTTAAATTAGAGTCAGGTGTTTCAGATCGGATGCAGCTGTGTTAAATTAGAGTCTGGGTTTTAGATCGGATGCAGCTGTGTTAAATTAGAGTCTGTGTTTCAGATCAGATGCAGCTGTGTTAAATTAGAGTCGGGTGTGTCAGATCGGATGCAGCTGTGTTAAATTAGAGTCAGTCGTGTTAGATTGGATGCAGGTGTGTTAAATTAGAGTCGGGTGTGTTAGATTGGATGCAGGTGTGTCAGACTGAATTTATAATCTTTTATAGTCTTTTAAATGTATATTATTAATATTAATTTTTGCCATAAATTAGTTTTAATTACCCCATGCTATATTTTTCATATGTAAGTTATACATAATACGAGCAGCACTACTACTGTGACTTCTAATATTAGATATTAAGAATCGTTTATAATAATAGTTATTATTATTATTTATTTATTATTATTATTAATAATAATAATAATAATAAGTAATTATTTTATGTTCTGAACTGCCTGTGTTTCCTAGGTAGAGAGAAGTCTGAAGGCAGTCCCACTCCACCACTACCACTAATCGCATCTCTCCTCTCGTCCCTCGTTCTCTCCCACTCTTCCCTCTTTTGCGCTTTCGCTCCGTCCCCCACAGCTCACCCCGTTTCACTCATCCGCCGCCTCCACCGTCACCTCAGCGGCTGCTGTTCCCTCTCTGCTTTATAAATAGAGAAGAGTAGGATCGCTCCCGTCTCTCCCTCCATCTCCCTCCATCTCCCTCTCTCTTTAGTTTTACTAGCTTAGCTGGACTAATACAGGCCGAGCTAGAAGATAGAAACTGTCTAGAAACTGGAAAAACATCCTTTCTAAAGTAAATGTTCACAGACTAACCTTTGATGTCTTGGTATCGATTTCAAAATACAATTAATTTAATGTCTTTAATCTTTCATCTAACTTCCCAGGGACCCTTGACCAATTAGCAAGTACTTGCTACACAGTACGTTAAAAGTTAAACCTGTTAGCTAGGCCTAATCTTAGCCTGAATTAAATCTCTGAGCTAATGTTAGCCTGAGTTAAACCTATAAGCTAACCTTAGCCTGAGTTAAACATATGAACTAATCTTAGCCTGAGTTAACAGCTAACCTTAGCCTGATTTAAACCTTTAAGCTAATCTTAGCCTGAGTTAAACCTCTGAGCTTATCTTAGCCTGAGTTAAACCTATGAGCTTATTTTAGCCTGAGTTAAACCTATGAGCTTATTTTAGCCTGAGTTAAACCTATGAGCTTATCTTAGTCTGAGTTAACAGCTAACCTTAGCCTGATTTAAACCTTTGAGCTAATCTTAGCCTGAGTTAAACCTATGAGCTTATTTTAGCCTGAGTTAAACCTATGAGCTTATTTTAGCCTGAGTTAAACCTATGAGCTTATTTTAGCCTGAGTTAAACCTATGAGCTTATTTTAGCCTGAGTTAAACCTATGAGCTTATCTTAGTCTGAGTTAAACCTATGAGCTTATCTTAGCCTGAGTTAACAGCTAACCTTAGCCTGATTTAAACCTTTGAGCTAATCTTAGCCTGAGTTAAACATCTGAGCTTATCTTAGCCTGAGTTAAACCTATGAGCTTATTTTAGCCTGAGTTAAACCTATGAGCTTATTTTAGCCTGAGTTAAACCTATGAGTTTTTCTTAGTCTGAGTTAAACCTATGAGCTTATCTTAGTCTGAGTTAAACCTATGAGTTTTTCTTAGTCTGAGTTAAACCTATGAGCTTATCTTAGTCTGAGTTAAACATATGAGCTTATCTTAGTCTGAGTTAAACATATGAGCTTATCTTAGCCCGAGTTAAACCTATGAGCTTATTTTAGCCTGAGTTAAACCTATAAACTAGTCTTAGTCTGAGTTAAACCTATGCGCTAATCTTAGTCTGAGTTAAACCTATGAGTTTATCTTAGTCTGAGTTAAACCCTGAGTTAAACCCTGTTAGCTAGGGTTAGCCTGTATGGGTTAGTTATTATTAGCCACAGAACTGTGTCCTGTTAGCCTGCACACTAGTGCTGTATTAGCTTAACCTAGTTAGCATGGATTTAGACTAGATTAGACCAGGGGTTTGAATCATTTGCATGGTTTATTTGGGCACATATGAATCATGAGATGTTAGCACCATGCTTTGTTGCTCCCCTAGACATTATGTCTCGTCTGGCAGATCTAATCCATGACAAAGTGTTTCTGAGGACGATGGAAGTAAACGTTCCCATACACTATATGTCCAAATGTTTGTGGACACCTTTTCTTTGTGTTCTCGGGAATGCTGGCGCTCCATCCAATACTTCCTGATCTTAATATCTACAAAATCTAGTAGAAAGCCTTTTTTTCTGGACAGTAGAGACAGTTACTCCAACAAAAGCAGGAGAAAGTATGGCAATAATTAATAAGCAGGTGTCCCAATACTTTTGTCCTTATGGTGCGTATCAATAAATCTTTATCTTTTTCTTTAAACATTCATCATTGCTTTTTTCTTTGGACCAATGGAAGTTAATTTTGTATTTGAATTCATTTGGATGTTCTTAAAATCCACAAACCACGCATTTGTTAATTAGAATTAATAATTTTATTTATTTGTGAGGCCTTTTATACAACAGACGATTGGAATAGGCGTGGGCTAGAGGGGTATAAAGCCCCCCAGCATTGAGGAGCTGTGGAGCAGTGGAGGAGCTATGTTCTCTGGATTGATGGTGGTGGAGCTCCATCCAGTACTGTTGGATGGGACGAGCTGAGGGACGCTGGGGTGGGGTCTGTTTGCTTGTTTTGCGACTTTTATCATTGCAGTTCAAATTTATACAAAAATCTAAAAAAAATGATTGACGGGACCAAAATAGTAAACTCTCTCTCTTTGTCGGCGTGGATCTGAACCGGCCCTGATTGTGAACTATTTTCAGACGTCTCTCAGGAACAAGCGGGAAGCTGGAAATAGATCCGATGTAACACTTTCTTTGATGAGATCGTTAACAAGCCTCACCCTGTGCTGTCTGAGAACGTCTGGGGGTCAGTAGCAATGTCCGGGGCCCAAGCACTTCACCGAATGAATGGGAGCTGGGCCTAATATCCCCACATTAGCTCAACGTGTGATCATCCAGATCTCATTTTAGAAAAGGTGACGGGTACAGAGACTGTGTAACTGTGTGTCCCGTTTTAAAATAACACTTCCTGTTAATTAACATATCATGGCTGACCCGCAAAAACGCTGTATCTCCTTTTTGGGCGTTTTTCACTTTTTGTCACCATATGAATCCGTCTGTTGCTCTTTATTTCGTATCGGAATTTCATGATAGACGGACCAATAGAAATGCTCCAAAATGACCTGGAATTAAATCTTTTTCCATTGACTTCCATTAAAAGTTCAGAAGGTTTTTTCCTTCTCCTGTAAAGCTGCCAATCTTGGGGACAGTGCTTCCGAACTTGGAGGAGAATGCTAACTGCCGATTCTCTTACATCACTTAACGTTGAGTGATAGGGGAGAAGTAGGACCATCCTACCCACCCTGACAGAGAGAGATACAGAGGGGACAGTTATGCTCTCTTGGACTTACGGATGGCTGGGGCAGCACCGGGGATCGAACCTGCGATCGCCTGATGACGGAGCATTGACTGTGTTAAGCGTATATCAACTTGCAACTGTGTTAGCTGAGTTAGGGAGGGATAGAGACACAGAGGAGAGAGGGAGGGGTAGATAGACAGAGAGAGACAGTAGGAGAGAGAGAGACAGTGGGGGGGGGGGGGGGGTTGGAAGGAGGGATGCTGACATGCTGTTATTTGTTGTTTTTAAACCCCATAATTTCCCACCCCCCACCCCCACTGCCCTCCACCCCTCTCCTTTTCAGTCCTCTATCTTTCCAACATCATGAACGCCCCCGCCCACCCACGCCCGCCCCCGCCCACCCTCGCCCGCCCCTCCTCCTCTACTTCTTTTTCTTCTGGAAGCGTCTGAACTGGCTCTGGATGGCCAAAGCCGCCTTCTCTGTCTCCGGAGCGTCCAGATCGATGTCGATCTCCTCCTCTGCGTCCTGCGGCTTGACCACTGCCTTCTCCGGGGGGCCTGAGGGTCACACAGGAGAAACAACACCAGTGGCCAGTGAGTGAAGCGCAAGGTAGTAAAGGTTTCCAATAAAGTGGACAGTGAGCAAGCATAAGAAGGTAGGGGTTTCTATTAAGTGACCCGTGAGGAAATACAAGGTGGTGGGTGTTTCCAATAAAGTGGCCAGTGAGAAAACACAGGGTGGTGGGTGTTTCCAATTAAGATGCCAGTGAGCAAGCAATCGGGTGTTTCCAATAAAGTGGCCAGTGATAAAGCACAAGAAGGTAGGTGTTTCTGTTACAATGGCCAGTGAGTGTAACTAAGGAGACTGAGAGTAAACCGGAGACACTAAACAGGGTATCTAGAACCGCTGGACTGACACTACCCCCTCAGTCTTTCTGGTCACTCCACATGTCACTGTTAGTCAGTGTCTGGCTGCTGGTCACGTAACTGGTCACATGTGATGCCATAAGACCTAGATGTGACCACCAGTATGGTCTCAATGGTCTCAATCAGGTCCTTTTGTCATCTCAAAGTTGCACATTTGGGCCAAGACCACACTTTGCATTGTAACTGACCGATGGGGTGGCGCTTGTCAGAACTCACTGACGAGGCATCACTGCCATTGAGCAAAAACCTCGTATCTCCAAACATCAACTTTATAGGAAGAGGGAAAAAAACATCTGAACTTTTAATAGAAGTGAATGGAAAAAGATTTGATTCCGGGTCATTTTGGTCCTTTCTGATCCAATATGAAGAACAACTGGCAGCTTCACATTATGGAGATTCAAGGTTTCTGCATGACAGCGATGCTAAGCAAGTCTATTAGACACCACTTAAAGGGGAACAAATTCTCTGCATGAATTTATTTAAATATACATATTTTAACTGTGGTTTTATCTAGAACTGTGAGAAGCCAATGTTGTTGTTTAAATGGTTCTTTACATAGAAAGAAAACCTTTTGTAGATGGTTTCATACAGAAGCTTTAAAAAAGGTTCTATACAGCATGAACTGTCATATACAGACTCAGTCAGAGTGGGGGTTTTGGGGTTTTGGGGGGTTTGGGGGGTTTGGTGGGTTTGGTGTGAAACGCTCGGTTCTAGATAACCTTCCCCAGTCAGAACGGGAGCTGTGTGCAGTAGAGGTTTCACTCTGAAGACTGAACAGTGATACACACCACTACAGAACCCACACTGACCTTTCCCATCAGCCCGGGCCTCCTGGGTACTGCTGGGGGGATCTGTGGAGCTGACCTGAAGGAGGAAACACACACACACACACACACACATACCATTATTATTGGTTACTTCACAGAATGTAAATAATAATAATAACAATAACAATAATAGCAATTTATTACTTTTAATAATGACATTTTTATATTATGGTTGTGGTGTTATTTTATTTTGAATATTGTTGTTGGTATCATTTTATTAGTAATAAAATATTATTATTGTTGTTATTATTAATACTATTTTATGAATAAATTATAACTATAATTATATATATACTTCCATAATTATATAAGTGTTGTGGTGATTGTTTCTTTTTATTGTTGTTATTACTAGTAGTAATGTGTGTGTGTGTGTGTATGTGTGTGTGTATGTGTGTGAATAAGTGTGTGTGTGTGTGTGTGTGTGTATGTGTGTGTGTGTGTGTGTGTGTGTGTGTGTGTGTGTGTGTGTGTGTGTGTGTGTGTGTCCTTATTCTGCGTGGTTGTGGTCACTGTATGAACACTGCAGGCTGGAAAGTGCTGAGTGAATCTGGACTCGTGTAATTACGTAAAGAAAATGAGTAAAGTGGCCTAGAGACGATGTCCCACATACAGACAGTCACTGCTGACATCTGCGCTGGACATCTGACCACTACATCTGACCACCTGACTCCATTCTTCTCCACCACTCAGCGCTTCTCCTACAGACTGGACATTTCAATCAGTTCATCTTCTACTGTATACACTCACACTGCCCCCCCCCCCCCCCGGCTGAATGGGTGGGGCTAAACTGCTGGAGGCTGAATGGGTGAGGCTAAACTGCTGAAAGCTGAATGGGTGGGGCAAATTTGCTGTAGGCTGAATGGGTGGGGCTAAACTGCTGAAAGCTGAATGGGTGGGGCTAAACTGCTGTAGGCTGAATAGGTGGAGCTAAACTGCTGTAGGCTGAATGGGTGGGGCTAAACTGCTGTAGGCTGAATGGGTGAGGCTAAACTGCTGTAGGCTGAATGGGTGGGGCTAAACTGCTGAAAGCTGAATGGGTGGGGCAAATTTGCTGTAGGCTGAATGGGTGGGGCTAAACTGCTGAAAGCTGAATGGGTGGGGCTAAACTGCTGTAGGCTGAATAGGTGGAGCTAAACTGCTGTAGGCTGAATGGGTGGGGCTAAACTGCTGTAGGCTGAATGGGTGAGGCTAAACTGCTGTAGGCTGAATGGGTGGGGCTAAACTGCTGAAAGCTGAATGGGTGGGGCAAATTTGCTGTAGGCTGAATGGGTGGGGCTAAACTGCTGAAAGCTGAATGGATGGGGCTAAACTGCTGTAGGCTGAGTGGGTGGGGCTAAACTGCTGCAGGCTGAATGGGCGGAGCTGAACTGCTGTAAAAGTAATGGGTGGGGCAAAAACACTGTAAAATTAATGGGTGGGGCTTAAGTACTAATCCAAGAAAAGTACTATAAAAGTAATACTTTTAAGTATAATATTAAATGCATGTTAAATATATAAACATAAAAACTAAGATTCTCTCTCTCCCTCTCTCTCTCTCTCTCTCTCTCTCCCTCCCTCTCGCGCTCTCTCTCTCTCTCCCTCTCTCTCTCTCTCTCTCTCCCTCCCTCTCGCGCTCTCTCTCTCTCTCTCTCTCTCTCTCTCTCTCTCTCTCTCTCTCTCTCTCTCTCGCTTTTCTGCACAGGCTCTTTCAAATGTAAATTTCTGCAGCCCCTCTTCACTAATCCTATTTTGAGTAAAGAGAACATCTCCACCTCTCCCTAACTTCAAACTCTCTCTCTCTCTCTCTGTCTCAGTGTGTCTCAGTGTCTCTCGCTCACCGTGTTATTAATTCTCAGTGTTTTCGGCCTTTGCTCTTCAGTCGGAGTCCATGTGTGCTGCTCATTATTT